>NW_022883037.1:0-24834 GCF_011952255.1 Bombus vosnesenskii
AAACAAAAAGTCGAACCTCGTTATTATTAACGTAGGCATTACAAGGAAGAGAAGTATTAGAAAGCAGCTCCTTTTTATTATGGATTTCTTTATAATCGTGTAAATAAGAAATTCCGGAAATTTTTTCCTAAAGAATTTAATTCTTGTGTTTTGATTGATAATTATTACACTACATACTAACTTTTCGCATACTGTTCGCGTCTAACAATTTCCTAATAATAACTACTTCAAAATAACATATGTTCTTGCACGAATTCAAAAGTACGTATGATACAATTACAACTGATTCTAAAATAATAATTATTTAAAGATATTAAGATACTAATTAAACGTTTCACTATATTTCAAAATCTGGAACAACAAATTTTTATTTATAAAAAATGAAACTGTGTTTAAATATTCTTTGTCATGATGCTATTTCTTATTGCCATGTCGACATTTTTTAAAATTCATTTTGTTATCTCTACGCAATATGAAAATTCATATACTGCTTAATATTTTTTACATATTATCCATCCACCGCATGATATCTCCTGAAAATCAAAATATTAATGTTGTATTATTACAATGCTTCTTAAATTTCAATTTTTGACAAATTTGAAATCCAATATATTTTGCACAATTATTATTTATCAAAAAATTCCAAGTTAGTAACTTTCTTTTCAAATGGCAAATAACATATACTTTGACTTACCTGTAAGTTTTTGTTCCTAATCATCATTTCCTCTTATAGAACACATCATTATTGTTCTCATAATTACTACCAGTGTCATAGATATTGCAGTGGCTATAACTGAATTAATAGAAAATTATAAATAACTGTGTATAACACTAACACATAACTGCGTATAACAATGACACATAACTTTTACTTACATATCAGTCGATACGGGATTACTGTGATATCCTGTTGATGTTTCTTAAGGCACTTGATTAGGTGCGATACGGTATCATTCCTTATGGTATACTGTAGATAAGTATTTTAGGAAATAACAAGAATAAATCTAAATTATTCAGAGGTTCCAGTTTCGGCTTAGACATAAATACAGGACCATTTGCAAAGAAGAAAGGGTGCGTTTCTACAGCCTCGTTATAGTAATCATGAATACCAATCTCTGAATTACTGGTTACTAAACATAAATATCCTATAAAATTTAATATATTTCTTTAATTTTTAATACATACATGAGTTAGTAGTTCTAAATTATGAATCATCCTACCTGTGATATTACACTTTTCCTTATAATATCATCACTCAAGTGAACAACATTAAGATCATGTAAACCATGTCATCCTATCTTACTGTGAAGATGCTTAGTTATGTTATCTAACATTATAAAAATATCATCAAATTCAAGTCCTTTTATTCACATCACATGGCCACGACGATCTGGTTCTTCGTTATATAATGTTCTAAAATTTGTCGTATATATAGGATGTACAAACCGTGATATCAAGGTATCAGTTCTTCCTTCCCAAGGGACAGTTTCATTAAAATTCTGATAGAATTAAAAATTAATTAATATTCTAACAATCATATATGTTAAATACATTATAGTCAACGATATATACCTGAGCGAATGTAGGGGTGATTCCTTGATAATTATAAATGTCATCAGCCCACATCATTGTGCCACTTCTTTGTACTCCAGCCTCTAGATTAACAGCCTAAACAAACACACAAAATTTTATAGAAGCTGTACAAAATATAGTATATATGCGCAATATTGAAGCGTTCAAGGGGATATAAAGGTAATGTACATCACATACACGTGTACTCTCCTGCAACAAAATACAATTAGATTTAATAGTATAAGCTCTTTTATTCATCATAATAGATTGGAAATTTAAGTGTCTTACGAGGGTGAGTAAAAAGTTACCCGCTCTGTCGGTGTAGAATTTATTTTAAGCAATTGTCAAAAAGACATACATCATTTTTTGACATAATCATTCGATTTCTGTATACACTTTGTCCATTTGCCGAAGGACCTTCGTATTTTCTCATTAAAAAATGTTTTGGGCTGAGCTGCGAACCACGAATGCATCGTCGTCTTCACCTTTTCATCAGCTTTTTCGGCATCCATCTCGCACAAACTTTTTAAAACCCAAATTTGTCGTGCACTATTGCATAAGCAGAGCCGTGGCTGATTTGCAAATGATTTGCCACATTATCCAGTGTCACTCGTCTATTCCATAGAGCATAAGTTCATGAGCACGTCCAATGTTGTCATCGTGGATGTGGACGGGCGTCCAACTGTTTTTTCATAACACTTGTGCGATCTTCTTTGAACTTTTGTGCCCATTCAAACACACTTCGTGACAAAACACTTTCTCCATAATGTGCATTAAATCTTTGATAAATATAGGCATCAAACATAACCTCCGACCACAAGAAACGAATCACAGCACCCTGCACTGTTTTCCTGCAAATCACCATTGCAAAGCGCCATTACTCGCGCAACGGTCACAAACGAATTGACGTAACACAAAGAAACCTGCGCAGCAGCACTGAACAGATATTGACGTCATACGAAGGGTGCAGATGGATCAATACGGTCGACAGAAGTTTTAACTATCTGGAGTGCGGATAAATTTTTACTGAGAGTCGTATAGGAATCTATAATCTGTAAGTACACCTTTGGCTGAATGGAAATTTCTCTTACATATAGTCAAAAATGCAGAAACTGTGTATTGAATTGGAAAGTGATAAAAAATAAGTGAAGTTTCGAGGTTGCATGTGATTGCATGAGTACACAGGACGTTTTTAGCGAATAAAAATAATTTTGAAAGACACGAGACTTATCTTGTATTTTATGCACTCTCTGTGTCCGAATTTCCAGAAGCTCTCTATCTTATGAAGTGTTTTAGATTAGCCGGAAAATTTTGTACGTACATACAAGAAGTATACGATCTAAGTGGAATATTCCATTATTCTCTTGATACAACAGAAACGAAATTTACAGAACTTCTCAGAAGGTTGGTTTATTATTACCAAATTAATAGAATTAATATACGTTTATCATCTTTACATACCTAAGTCGTGGAGGTTTATCGTGCGTAAAAAATTAGTGTCGTTTCAAAGTTACATTTCGTACATTTTAAGCCTATAATTTGTAGCGTACAAAACAATGTAAATTTGAGCTGTTTCTTATCTCCACAATAAGAAAATCCAACTTTACGTTTTTTACACAATGATATTTATGGAACAGTAATATCATATTATTGCATCGCTTGGAGAATGAAGTCAAGATACGATGTGACCCTAGTGTAAACGCTGGGATACCCAGCTGTGCCGCATTTATAAGCATAAGACACAATACCTATTAAATACGAGGTTAATTCATGTTGTATCAGCAGTGGTCCGGCGCGGTCAGCCTGAAAGGATCGTTAAATTTTTAATCAAAGATACTGAAATATATCGATCGAATTGTATTGAAATTATACTTATATACAGTAATAATCTTCTATTGATTTGTGTATTGAAATACGTCAATTTATAACGTACATGTTATATGTATTTTGAGCAAAACTAAGATTAGAAGGAAATTAGATTAAATACCATATCGAGGTGTGAGAAGTGGGCAAAACTATTAAATTGTGTTTATCTATTATTTTTAATGTTTAAGACGTCGATTTGATGTTAATTCGAATTGACGTGTCTTCAGATACCGTATAGTTTGTAGTAACTCTGTAACTTAATTACCGTACAAGAATCCTTTCCATCCTGAGCACGTTCGGCGCATATTATACCATCAGTGATATCAGGTGCATTAGGAAATTTGGAATAAGCTATTTTGCATTCGGCATTCTTAATCACTGGCATTTGTACTTCCATTAATGCATTATGTCGTGGTCGTCCTACGAAGAAAATAAGAAAGATATTTGAGACTGGAACTGTTTAATTTTATTATAAAATTGATATCACTTACTATATCTTAATGCTCCCCATCCAGCAACAAGGGGGTTATAGCCGACGAAGTTGCTCTTTCGTAGGGGCTCTTTCGTACAAATGGGATATACGTACCCTGAAAAATAAAAAAATAAATGAAAATGCAGGAAACGAATGACCAAAAGTATGAAAAAGAATTGTACACGCTTTATGACACAATATATGTGTACAGTAAGAAATTTCAGGATATGATACTTCAGTAATACTCAATAGCATATATATATATATATATATATATATATATATATATTTGAGGACTTACTCGAAAATGGCACCTCCTCCACCAATCTAAGAATGGCAATATTATGATTGTGTATGTTTTCTATTCCATCCATATGTGCACAATGTGCTGCGGTCAAAACATGCCTAGCCGATATCAGGGAACCTCCGCACTTCCATAGTGATTTGTCTGTGTTTCGGGGATTACGAAAACCTAATGCAGCGATCCATGGCCAAGCGCCTAAAATGCAATAGTCATAGTTGTGAATATACATAATTTTTTCTCACATAACGAGTAACAACGATTATTACCTATTCGATATTCGATCATATAGCAGACGATAAGTACATACGTACAAATACTCTGAAATAGAGATTTTATAAAGACAGAAATTAAATTTTTATTCCAGTGGAATACAAATTATTAAATAATTCTATATAATTTCTATTTGAACTATACTGAACTATAAAGTTCAAACGTGTAATTTCTGCCCTAACAGTTTTTGATCTCTATCCATATTATTACTCCTATATCAATTTTTTATTTCAAGCAAAAAGATACTCTTCCTAACATGAAGTAAAAGAAAGAAATAATTCAAGTTAATAAGTAAAGTTACTACCGATAGAATCATAGCATTATTATTTAGTCTAATTGAAATGTACATTGATGTGCCTTTAAAGTTCATTCTTTGCAGTAAATGGCTTATTATTAATCGGAAAGAAAGACATAAAACGTACCAAGTTCAGCTGGTTTACCATCGACCACCCTGGTATGAGAGACGTTGCTAAAACCACAGTATGGTGGTCGCAAAGCCTTATACTTATACACAGTTTTTATTAAAATTTCTCTCTTCTCTTTGTTTGGATCGTTCGGACAGCAAACGATCGTAACATTGCCCTGTTATCTGCACACTGATCGTCTATAAAAATCGGTGGCTGTACGGTACTGTATCTGCCATATTTCTTGCAGAGGTTTACATTTTCTGTAGTCAAGGCACCTGCCTTTTTGATTGTCCGGTGTGGTACATTCTGGATCAAACAATTTTAAAACATTTATACAGTTCAAAGATGCGTAAGAAAGCGACACCGATTACTCAACTTTCGAAGTAAAAGTTCCGATCAAGTCCACCGGATTGCCCTACAGACACGTATTAATCCGTAAGAGTTAGTCATCATGTTGATAATAATTATCTAAAGAAACTTTTCACGTGAAAATATAAAATTTTAATTGATTAGATATTGTGTTAGCCATACTTAAGAAAGAAGATGAAAATGAATGAAATGAAAGAAAAGGACTACCTTCAACCTCATTTTTTAAATAAACATTTTGTCAGTTTTGCGGTAAATAAATTCTTAGGAATTCAGGACAGTTTTTAGTGAATCATTTTGTTTCGACCGTTCGCGGAGAGACGCGATCGCGAGATAGCACGTCAACGAAAGTTGTAAGTTCCCGTTACGATTAAATAATCGACGCCACGAACTGATCGATCCCCTTATTTCGATTATGATAATAAGGGTAGTTCAATGAAATTCCACAGAATTAACACAAATAAATTAATGTTTATTTCAACAACTTATTAACTAGAAAGATATAAATGGAACAAAAAAAATGTAACTGCGTTTTGGTTGATAAGTAATGCGCGACATACCACATGTGTTGACGGTTCGACATCTCGAAAAGTTCTGAACGCCTTTCGATTTTTTTCGTTATTTTTGGAAGGCGACCCCCACTACGTTCGGATCACGCCACATTCTTTTACGCGAGGTAAAATACGGGCCACGAGTCGACGTTTCTGGAAGTCGCCCTGCTTAATGAACCATGCGCTTGCCACTACAATGTTTGTTTGCCGGGCAGACACGACGATCCGTCTGCGACATTATAGTGCCGCGATCGATAGTTAAGAATATGACCTATGGTAAGCTGCATGGCGTAACATTCTCCCCCCGTTGAGAGGGTACCGATCAAACTAGGGAGGTGTGGTTGAAGTTCCCATCCTATTTCGTCTCGGTGGCTAGTTGTTCGGGTTTCTCGAGATCGGGTTGAATTGGCAGTGGGACAAGCCTTTTGACGCCCCGATCCAAGATGCTCTTTGCCGTCTGAACTGTAGCTGTCCGGATGACACCATCGGCGCCTGGTTGAACCTTGATAACTCGGCCCAGAGGCCAATGCATGGAGGGAACGTTGTCCTCTCTGAGGATGACGATTGTGCCCTTTTGGATGCTGTGTCCACCCTTGCTCCATTTATTGCGGTTGGTTAGCTCGTTCAAATACTCCTTATGCCAGCGGTTCCCAAAATGTTGTTTAAGCTGTTGGATATGCTGCCATTTGGAGAGTCGGTTCGATGGAATGTCTCTGAAATCTCGATCACGTAAGCACATTAATGAATCGCCAATGAGGAAATGTCCGGGAGTGAGGGCTAGGAGATCATTTGGATCGGTGGAGATAGGAGTTAGCGGGCGGGGATTGAGGACTGCTTCTATTTCTATGATAAGAGTATTACGGTGTTAAGCTCATATGTTTCTGTTTCTCCACTCGCGCTGCGCCATAATATCCTTTGATATTTCCGATCCTCTGGTCGTACGAGGAATTGCCGATACATTTTCTCGATGTCGCCAGTGAGTACGTACTGATGAGCGCGGAATCTAATTAATATACAAAATAAATTGTGAATTGAGTCGAGAATATAGGATTTCCCCATTTTCATGATTATCGTGATTTTTGTATAAATATATTTTTTAAGATACTAATAATTAGGTACTTATAAATTAGTATTATCAATTATTTTGCATTTATAATTCCGCCTCTAGTATAAGTGTTAATTGAAAACTAACTTTATGTTTGAAAAAGTACTAGCAAAGTCGTTGAGTAACAAGCCACTGATGCTAACACAAATAGCATTGTCGTAATTAAATATTTCTAAATATTCATTTTTCATTTTGAACCTGTAGAAACAATTTATTATATATACTATTAGCTAAGTAATTGCATATTTAATTAAGTCGAAATATAAAACTTAGTTATTTTAATAATTTAAAAAATAAAAAACTGACAAACATTTCAATTTAATTTATGGTTGGAACAAAAGACAGTTATTTTTCATTAATTGAAATATTGCAATGCAGAGTACTTTCGAAAATACGCCGAGAGTATTCCTGATGGTGAAACGAGCGTTGCTTCATCGAACGCAGCTAAAGAAAACAACATCTATGTAGTTGGTGGTACGATGCCTGAAATAGAGGGCGATAAATTGTACAATACCTGTACTATTTGGGGTCCCGATGGAACTTTGATAGCAAAACACCGAAAGGTAAGTAATATATTCCTTTATGGCTTTGAATTTGAAAATATTGGGGTGAAGAAAGTGACTCTATCTAGGAATAATTTAGGAATATACATATGTACATACGTATACTATAACCAATTCTATAATTTACGGTTTATAAAATACGTTATGATACGGGAAACGCCCATTTTTGTTGTAATGTGTAATATAAATTTTTCACATACTTAAAATATTATTATACTTATTTTTTCTCCTTTTTAAACATTATTAAATGATAAGATTTTTAATAAAAGAAAGTGATAAAAACGCTGTCAGTTATTAAATAAAAAATAATTAAAGTTTAGGAGTTGGTAACTTTGATATTAAATTACAAAAGTTGCAGCAATAGAATTAGCGACTACATTTTTATGTTATTAGGTACATCTATTCGACATCGACATTCCTAATAAGATTACTTTTCGAGAGAGTGATTCACTCAGTCCTGGTAACTCCCTAACGACGTTCGATGTGAAGGGCTGCAAAATAGGTATTGGCATTTGCTATGATATTAGATTCGAGGAAATGGCACGCATTTATCGGAACAAAGGTACAGTAACTTAATCGATCAATACTTAACTAGCAAAAAAATTAAATATCTTTCTTAAATATATTCTATATAAAATTAATATAATCTGTAACTCTGTATAAAAAGAAGCTTAATTTAAAAAACCAGTATATTTGCTGAAAATGAAACAAATAAAAGAATTAAAAGCACAATAAGAGGACTGTCCTCGCATATTCAGAAATGATGGAATGTGAACCGTGCAACTACGAAGTTAATTGGTATTCGGTGGCTTCATATTTCCTGCTTCTCTGGGTTAGGTTGCCAAATGCTGATATATCCAGCGGCATTCAATATGACCACTGGACCACTGCACTGGTCATTACTTCAGGGTTTCAGAGCGAATGATAATCAATTATACGTTGCCTGCATATCACCGGCTCGTGTTCCTTAAGCAAGTTACGTCGCATGGGGACATACACAGTTGACCAATCCCTGGGGAAAGATTCTTTACGATTTGGAAACTCAAGAGAATATGGCTGTCACCGATATCGAAAAAAAAAAAAATATGAGGCATACTATTTAAGATTGTCATCGATTTAAAATCAAAGTATGAAAAGGATACCCTGGAGAGAGTAAAACACAGAATCATTCCAACTAAACATTCAGATCGTACCGACACCTAGGTATCGTCTTACAATTAAATCTCGGTCTCGAATGGATTAAAATGAAATACATACTTGCAGCTTCAACATCTTCAATATCGAGGAGATTCAAACTTTACAAATAAATGTAAATTGCGATGTAAAACAAAGCGATGTAAAAAGGGAAAAAGGAGGAAAGAAGGAACAGGGAAGCAAAGAGAAGAAACGAATTTTTCATTTTCTCGAAACTGGATCAAGTTTCAGGAAGACCATCCAAGTAATTGATGTCCTCTGTAATTATTTGTTAATCATGCGCGGAATCAGAACGATTCGACCTTGTTCCAAAGCAAATCGTTACTAGAGTAGAGACGGGAATTAATAATTCGTGTCAATTGTTCGATTGTGTTCACAAATTCAAATGCGGTTGAGTGGCGGAAACCATTTATAACACGTCCCATACAGCGTAGATCGCATACACGTCTTAGGATGTATTTTTGGTACTTATATATACTCTATATATATTCTTACTCTATATATACTTATATGTACTCTATATATATTCTCTATCTTAGATATACCATAAAATATTTCGTGAAATCCCGTATTCGTGTCTAATGTCAGGGATTCTCTTTCCACAAGTCTGCGTTTTCCATATTATCTTTCTTCCTTATCAGTAGGCATTCTCACAATTTGTGATTAATACTGCTCGTACAGGAATATTAGGTTTTTGACGTTGTAAAATTTCGCGTGAAATAATAATGCCTATATATTGACTAATTTATCAATTAATTAAATCCGTGTATATCAAGTTTTCTATAATTTAGTACTTTCGTGTAACTACAGAAATTTGATGCAATATAAAACTTGATTAAAACAGCGATTCATTAGGAAACGAGAATAATGATGCAAATATTTTTTGTAGCCATTATATAGGATTTCGATGGCATAATTAATCAGTATCAACTTACCAGTCTGTAATGGAAGGATGAAAAGAAATGCTGGCGGTATACAGACCGCAATCATCATCATTCTCATGTAAAGTTTCAAACTGCAATACATGTTCCTAGTCGTAAGACGTAAGTCGTAAGAGTCGTAAGTAGCGACGAAAAGCGAAAAGAAATGCACAAGCCAGAAGTATCTGCAACAGAAATCAGAATACACTCGTTTTCGCATGGTTGGATCAATTTCGCGTGGGACTAACCTGATTGAACCTAACGCGGGATAATTGTGTTAGGGAAGTGATACATTTACACTGTACATGAGAGTGTGTGTGTAAGGGCCAGAGGGCGTCAAGGTCTTAGTGGAGACAAAAGACTGTTGCCAGATGTTAGAAGAATCTAGGATAGTCGGTTGGCGACAAGCGTGCGTGCAAGACGTTCTTCAGAGTGTAATATAGATGTATAACTGTTGTGTGGGAAATATAGTCAATTATTTGTATTCCCAAATCCTCGAATTTCCTTAACATGGTAGCAGAGCGTGGTTACTAGTTTTGCAAGATATTTAGTGCGTGGTTACGATCTTGCGAGTGAGTTTTCAGTAAAGAAAAAAAAACTTTCAGAGGAACAAAATATACTTCGAGCACGTAGGAACGCTTGAGTAAGAAGAGAAAAAAAAAGAAGAATCAATTAAAATGGAGAGATCAGAAATCATGATACCTATATTCGATGGTGAGGATTATGGAATGTGGAAGCAAAGAATCACGATGTTTCTCAAATATAAGGAATGCGAGGTTGTTACAACTAGAATGAAGAACGAAAGAGACGATGAAGACTGGGACAAAAAGGATTTGAAGGCGATAAATATAATTTATAGTGCAATATCGAACAGACAATTGGAGTATGTTAGGGAAGGAAAAACGGCGTATGATATAATAAAAAGGTTCGATGAAATGTACTTGAAAGAGTCGACGGCACTGCAGATCGTATGCAGAAGGAGATTGGAAAACATAAGACTGGAGAACTACAGTGATTCAGCATCATTCTTTAACGATTTCGAAAAATTAATAAATGAATTAAAAAGTGCGGACAAGTAAGTGAGAGGGAAAAGCTGAATTACATGCTGAATACGTTACCCGAAGAATACAGCTACATAGCGGACATAATAGACGCATTGAAAGAAGAGAATCAAACGGTAGCGTATGTGAAAAATAAAATGGAAATAACAGAGAAGAAAAATAAATCCAATCGAGGAGAAAGGCAAACCAACGCCTTTTCTGCAAAAAAGGAAGGATGCTTCAGATGTGGAAGATTAGGACACTTTGCGAGAGAGTGTCAAAATGGCGTCCAAGCGGGAAGCAGTAACGGCTATTGGCATGGGCCAACACGTGGTCGAAACAGAGGAAGAGGGAACAAAGGCAATACGAGCAGAGGACGTGGAAACTTTCATCGTCAATGAAGAACCGGCACGGGCGAGCATGGAAACTCAAGAGCAGGCATATGGACAGCAACGGCGCACTTAGTAAACAGCACCGAACGTAGTGGTATGAGTAAAAAGGAAAGATGGCATAGGATGCTAGGACACGTAAATTTTAAATATTTAGAGATTTTGGGTAAAGAGCAACTAGTGACTGGCATACCGAATGAATTTGAAAAGGAACTTTTGAAATGTAGGGTGTGTATAGAAAGCAAAATGCATAACTTACCTTTCAAAAATAATCGAACTAAGACTAGGGAAATAATGGAAATTATTCATACGGACGTATGTGGTTCCTTTAAGACTACCGGATTCAATGGAGAAAAATATTTCATTTCATTTATCGATGATTATAGTAAAATAGCTAGGATCTATTGTATAAAATCAAAAGATGAGGTCTTTGATTCTTTCGTACAGTTCGTAAATGAAGCCGAAAATTTAACGGGCAAGAGGTTAAAAATATTAAGATGCGATAATGGTAAAGAATATTTAAATAATCGAATTTATAAATTTGCTAGGGATAAAGGTATAAGAATAAATAATTGCCCAACATACGTACATGAATTAAACGGGACAGCGGAAAGGTATAATAGAACAGTGATGGACATGGCGCGTGTCATGTAAAATTAAGGTAAAAATAAGGAACTTGTTAATTTCCGAAAAGGAGATTAAGTTCTTTTTATTTTTTTACTCAATTTATACAATTTTTTCGGTTCGCGATGATACACTTTCGATGCTTGGATTAGTTAAGAATTTCTTTATTAGACTGACTGGATATTTTGAAGGGAGCATTTATATTCTTCCATTCGTTGGAGTGGGAGAAGGTTTTGTTTATACTTAGTGTAAAATTCGGAGAACGGCTGGAGTGATCGAATGCCACTCAGGCGGCTGAGAACGGGTGCTGACCGGACGGTCACACGCGATAAGGCGTTCAGGAATTTCGGTTTGTTATATACAGTTGCTCGAATTTCGTCTGTGACATTCCCCCCTTCTTAGATTGAACTTGATCCCTCAAGTTTTCTTCAGAAGATTTTTGTGGAATCGGACTTGACGTGGCTTGAAAATTACAGCTGATTCCTCCTCTTCATCTGAGTGGTATGTGTTGGTTGGAATATAGATGTTGGGTGTTGAGCCCAGGGTGAGTGGTACTGGTGGGGCTGTCGCATTGTGGCTGTTGATTACAGTTTCATTTCGGCAGCAAAATAAATTGATACATAATTTGTTCGGTATACATTTCCTGATGCATTTGAATACCCCTATTTTGTTTAATCCATATATACCTAGTATGCCTAATGCTATGTACCCTAATATCTGGAGCGTGGTTAGTCCCCAATACTGTATATTTTTAATTCTGTGTTCGAAATTAAGAGTTTCTATCTCGTCGCCTATTTTATCGATCGTTGTTTTATAGCCTTGTAAATTATCTATTATTTTCGGTGCTCGCTCGAGTTTATCTAATAGATGAGTGAAACTATCGTTTGTTTTGAGCGCTAGGGTTTTTGTTTTGATTTCGTATATGACTTCGTTTTTTGTTTCGCCTATACGCATGTGTTCGTCTTTGTACAATATATCGCAAGAAGTGTTAGCTCTTATGATGGAAGGCTTGTCAAGTTTTTGTAAGGTATGTTTCGTTTGGCAAATTGTGTCTATTTCTATCGGATTTGCTGGTATCGCAATGTAACAGTTGCTAGTTTTGAGCGGTATAAAGCTAATGTCTTCAATCTTAAGTACAGTTATTTGACAATGTTCAATGTGTGGTTTGAAATTTATTATTTCGCTGCGACAATCGGTTCTTGAATTTCTGTCATGGATAGGTAGTGTTTGTTTGCATATAGTGGTTCCGGCTCGATTCTTACAAAGTTTGTTGATATACTCGATATCAGCGTTTATAAATGAAAGACCTGAAGTTAAATATATCTGATGTTCGACTACTGGAGCCAAAAATACTCCATTTCTTTTACTCGGGATAGGATATACTTGTAATATGTTCCATTCTGTGTTAGAGACTAAAGGTACTATGATTTTGAAAAATATTTTGTCATCTATTGTGAAGATTTTAAGATCACTGATGTCGAGTATGAATTGAAAATGTTCGGTTTGGGAGAAATCGCGGTGTTGTACATCTGGCTACCTATTGTCTTGGCGTAATTTTCTATGAATTCATTGGGGTCAAGTATTTGTGGACTAATTATTCCTTGTTTGCCTAATATCATGACGTTAAGTATTTCATCTAATTGGAAGTGTAAAGTTTGCATCGCGGTGTCGACTTTCATGATCATCTTAAGCATAGATCTATCGATATTTGCCTGCTGTTGTAATTTTAATATATCACTATATGATCTCTCTAAGTGGTTTAGGTTTTCTGAGTTTACAATTTTTCTAATAAGTGATGTTTGATTAGCTATTATGGTCTTGATTTTATTATTATCATCGAATAGTTTGTCCATATTTTTGTTTATGAGCGTAAGATCATCATCGTCGAGAGTCCCGAACAGACTTTTCGATACGGAACCTATGATGTTAAGCAAACCTCGTGTGCTCCGGGTATGTGTTAACGCTTTCAAGTGTTTTGCGAGTTGTTTTAGGTTATTGATGCGATTTTGTAATCCGCCTAACTCTTCGACGTATTGTTTGCTGATTGCACGTGAGTCTATTGTTAATTTATATGATTCTATTGCGCTTATCTGTTCGTATATGTCGCTAGTGTCTAATCCTACTATTACATTGGCAGTGTCGCTGTATAAATATCCTTTTCCTATGTTTTCTACGAATACAGAGTTTCCTTCTAATGGTGTAATATTTATTTGCGCGGATACTATTCCGGCAAAGAGGAGCGTCGACCTGGAAAGTAAGGTTTTAAACGATTACCGTGTATCTTTTTGTCTTGAATCAGATAGTATGGAGTACATACTTTATCAATCGTGTACGGTCCTAACCATTCCACATCAAGTTTATGCCTTTTATGATCGTTATGTATTAAAACAGAGTCTCCTTCTTTGAAAACTGATTGAGGTTTTATAATTTTACGTTTTTGATCGCGCTGATATCGCTGTTTACTTTTGATCAATGTTTCGCGAGCGTGTCAGAGTCTAGAGTCCCATTCCTTTTTGCGAAACGTGACTTCGTCTGCGTATGTGCGTTGGGGATTCTTGGATATCGTGGAGGGAAGATTGGCTTGGTGTCCGAATGTGAGTTCGAATGGCGTGTAACCAGTAGAGTCGTGTATCATTGTGTTATATGCAAGGCATACAAAGTTAAGTTGATCGTCCCATTCTTCATCCGAATTTCGCTGTATCGATTTTAACATGTCTGTTATTGCTGCGTGTGTCCGTTCTAACGATCCGTTACTTTGTGGGTGGAAGGATGTCGTTTTGATATGTTTGATTTTGAACGCGTCTTCGTACTGTTGCATTAAACTAGATATAAAATTCTGTCCGCGGTCAGTTAATATCTTTTTTGGAGCGGAAAAGATGTAAATGTAATGATTCAAGAGTGCGTTCCAAATTGTTTCCGTTTGCTGAGTTTTTAGTGGTACGAGTATTAAGTATTTTGTCAATTCGTCATGTATGGATAGAATGTACTGATTGCCTTTTTTCGTCTTTTTCAGTGGGCCTAATAAGTCCATAGCAATTTTATCGTTTGGTTCGAGGGGTGTGTCGGTGATACAAGGTTCTTCGCGCGGTCTGATACGTGTAGTTTTAGATGTTTGGCAGGTGTCGCATGATTCTATATGTTGTTGTATACGTTTCATCAAATCTGGTACTCTGTGCCGTTCACGAATGCGGTCGTATGTCTTTTGTATACCGGGGTGTCCTACTAAATCGTGATTTTCTTTCAATAATTCGTCTATTTTTTCGTCGCTATATGTTTGAATTGGTTCCCATGCAAAATTTAATTCTTTTACGGTGTCGTTCAGGAATAGTAAAATTTGTTTGATCGCGTTCTTTTCAGTCTCTGTGAAACTGTCGTCGCCTATACCTATCTTCTCGTTTGTGTGAATAATTTCGTTTAATTTAGTTAACCATTCGATTCCATCGTAATTTCCTAGCTCTGTTTTGGATAATTGATAGAAAGATTTACGGTTCGGAGTTTTTTTTAGAATTTTGGATAATGCGTCGGTAGATTTTTCCCAATCGATACTTTTTATCGAGTTCTATGTTCAAGTTTTCGCGTCGTCTGGTCAGAACATGTATTCTAGATAGTACGTCGGCTGCAGTATTATCTTTTCCTTTCGTGTATTCTATGTCGTATTCGTATTCTTCTAGTTCTAATCGCCATCTCATCAAGCGTGATGAGGGGTCTTTGCAATTCTGTAACCATTTTAGTGCTTGGTGATCGGTTCGGATGAGGAATTTCCGTCCTAACAGATATTGTCGGAGGCGTTTCACGGCCCATACTATTGCTAAAAGTTCTTTTTCTGTAGTGGAATAATTTCGTTCCGGTGGGTTTAGAGTTCGCGAGATATAACAACATGGATGTCCGTCCTGTGATAAGATTGCACCTATACCTTCGTTACTGGCGTCAGTCGTTAATGTGAATGGTTTCGCAAAGTCTGGGAATTTTAGTACGGGTGATGAACAGAGTTTGTCTTTTAATGTCTGGAATGCTTCCTCAGTTTTATCCGTCCAATGAAATGGTGTCTCCTTTTTTGTAAGTTCGGTCAATGGTTTCGCGATCTTAGAAAAGTTTCTGATGAACTTATGGTAATAACCTGCTAGTCCTAAGAACCATTTGATGTCTGTGGGATTACGTGGCTGTTTGAAATTGCTAACGGCTTCTAATTTTTTGGGATTTGGCTTTACACCTTCGGCGGTTACTATATGTCCAAGATATTCTAATTCTGGTTTGAGAAATTCGCATTTGTCCGGCTGTATTTTGAGTCCGAGTTCGCGTAGGCGTTGCAATACTATCGCGAGGTTGCTATTGTGCTCTTCAATCGACTGTCCGAATATTATAATGTCGTCTAAATATACGAAGCAATGTTTATTTATGAGTCCTCTTAGCGCGGTATCCATCATGCGTTGAAATGTTGCAGGTGCATTCTTTAAACCGAATGGCATCCTATTGTAATGATAGTGTCCTTGTGGTGTGGAGAATGCTGTGTACTTTTTAGAGTCTATGTCCATTGGGATTTGGTGGAATCCGGAGGATAAATCGAGGGCTGAGAAGAATTTTGCGTTGCCTAGTTGGGATAGTATGTCGTCTATGTCAGGTAATGGATATGCGTCCCGGTCAGTTAGTTCGTTTATTTTTCTGAAGTCTATTGCAATTCGCCATTTCTGTTTCCCTGAGGCGTCTGCCTTTTTTGGTACTACCCAGACTGGTGAATTGTAAGGAGAATCAGATAGTTCTATAATGTTCTTTTCTAGCATTTCGTCCATTTGTCGTTTGATTTCTTCTTTATGGCATTCAGGCGGTCGGTAAGATTTTGTGTTAATGATTTTATTTTCTTTTAACGTTATTGTGTGTTTAGCAATGTTAGTGCATGGTAATAAGTCGGTCTCTGGATTGAATACGTCGAGGTAGAACAGCAATATCTTTTCGATTGGTTCACGGAGGGTTTTCTCTATATGCGAAAGTCTAACTAAATCTTTAAACGTGGAGGCTTGATCATACGTATTTGAATTTTCGATAAAATTAGTCATTTTGGCTGGGCACTCACCACCATTGATAAAGCATATCGTTGTCGGTTTTCCTTCCAGGTAGACTGTTTTTGACACTGCTTGTTTTGGAGGTACGTCGTTTTCCTGTTGCAATAAAAGTATATTATTGTCAAGTTTTAATTGTTGATCCGAGAGTTCAAATTTGAATTTAGATAGGGCTGGCAAACCGAGTATGCCGTCTTCTATAATTGGAAAGTTGTCTTCTACCACAAAAAATTCTAGAGTTTTGCCAAATAGTTTTATCAAAGCGTGTTCGTTGGTTTTAAATTTAGAGTGTCCCATCGAGAATTTCCGTTCTTTTGTTATTCTTGGTCGTAATACGCATCTTCGCTTGAGTATATTAATTCCTGCTCCGCTGTCATTGAGGAATTTATGTCGCTGTCCGTCGGATCGTAAAAGTACTGTGGGTAGTCTTCCTGTTGTGGCGTTAATTCGTATGTCTGGTCTATTGGTTCCTCTATTTCTTCCTTGTGTGTCTCGAGATTGTGGACTGCTGGTGGTCTCGGAAATTGGCTGGGTGTTCGAAAATTTTTACATTGACTGGAGACATGTCCGATTTGGTTGCATTTGAAGCATTTTAATTGTGTCCTTTGGGCAAGTGGTATTTGTTCGGTTTGTCGGAAGCTTCTTGGCATTGGATTGGGTGTTGGAGTTGGTTTTTTAGTGATCGGATTAGGATTATTGGTTGTTAGTCGTTGCTGCTCAGGAAGTCGTAATCGTTCTATTGGTTTTGGTCGTCGATTTCGATCTTCCCTGAAGAATCGCTCGATGTCGGTGGCTTTCTTTTCGGCTTCAAGGATATTGTATGGTGGATTGGCGAGTAGTAATTGTCCTATTTCGCCTTTCAGGCCTCGGATAAAATCGATCACGGAGTCTTTTAAAATCCTGTCGTTCATAGCTCGTCTAGTAATTTCGTCACGGTATTCGTTCGTTATACTGTATTGTAACTTATTGAGCGCTCTGCGGAACCTGATGATATAATTTTGCACACTTTCGTCGTGACGCTGTCTCGTTTCGCGTAGCTGGTCTTGATGTTCTCTAACAGAGTCTTGGGTGGCTACGTTTCGTCTTAGGGCATCGTACAGGTGTCCGTATTCGTATATCGGTATATTGCAGATGGCCATTGCGGCTTTACCCGCGATTTTCCCGATTTTGATCATTTTTAATAGTAGCGTGGGTTCGCTACACATGGCTCGTAATTCGCGTACTTCGCGTATGAATTCTTCTACTCCGATATTGTCTTCGCCGTTTAATTGCGGAATACATACTATCGCGTCTTTGGCCCGTAAGCTCGGAGAGGCGAATTGCGGTGGACGGTCTTCGTAAGAGGGATGGTTGTCTTCTTCTGTTCGAATTGGAACGCATGGTGGGGAAGTTCTATCTCTCGCGGCAACAGATTCGTCCATAGTAATAAGGGAGCCTAGTTCTGTAGTAGCGTCGCGTCCTATTTTTATTTTGGAGATATTTTTGCCTAATAGTTCTATTTCCGCTGCACGCTTCTTATTTTCGCTGTCGGCCGTCCGTTGTGTCTCTTCTACACGTTGCGCAAGAATTTCAATTTGTTTTTGTATCACGTCGAATATGGCACGAATCGAATTGTCCGTACCTCCGTTTGTAGAAACGGTTTCAATAGTTTCGACTTTGTCTTTTCGTGATGTGGGCATGATTCTAATTGAGCTTATTGAGTCTGAACTACTGTTGCTATTTGGACTCGAAGCGCTTGAGAAACTGGGTTTTCTCACACGGTATCGTGAAAATGAATCCAGATTTTTCAGCTTACCGTAGTAGCTATGACCGTTGAGGAGTCTCAGGGATGTTTCCTCTCTGGCTGGTTCTAGATTCCGAATCTTATTCGTAGGCTTGCTCTGCGCTGACCGTAGTCCTCTCGTCTAGTTTCACCGTAGTGGAACGTTGAAAGTTGCTGCAGGGCTTCGTAGTAGCAAAGATTCGCACTGGGTCCGTTGATCCTTCGATCTTCAATGATGCGCGTACGCCGAAATCGTAATTTCGTTTGCACTGAAGTGAATAGATCCTAGCACGGATCGCCAAAAATGTCGTGTAAAATTAAGGTAAAAATAAGGAACTTGTTAATTTCCGAAAAGGAGATTAAGTTCTTTTTATTTTTTTTACTCAATTTATACAATCTTTTCGGTTCGCGATGATACACTTTCGATACTTGGATTAGTTAAGAATTTTTTTATTAGACTGACTGGATGATTTTGAAGGGAGCATTTATATTCTTCCATTCGTTGGAGTGGGAGAAGGTTTTGTTTATACTTAGTGTAAAATTCGGAGAACGGCTGGAGTGATCGAATGCCACTCAGGCGGCTGAGAACGGGTGCTGACCGGACGGTCACACGCGATAAGGCGTTCGGAATTTCGGTTTGTTATATACAGTTGCTCGAATTTCGTCTGTGACACCGCCATGGAGGTCACCGGTAACCGGAGTACCAAGATTGGTAAAAATAAAATCAAAAAATTTGAACAAATGTCGATTGTTCATTATCACCATCGTTACTACAACGGCGTGACGAAATTAATACAGTATAAAACATATAAAAATAAATTTATTTATACATGAAATATAGACCTATAATATTTCACCGTTACATTTATCGCATAATAAAAAAATTCATTATGGCGCCACGGGTAATCCCTGTAAAGCTAGCATTCAACGTGTTGAAAGCTTCTTTCAGTTCGATCAATAGTATTGGCATAAGAATGACGCAAAGGCTCATCGTTGTTGCGTTTATCGAATCAACGAGTTTATATTTATACGTTTTCCGTGATAAACATTTTTTGTTTTTTTCCTCGTCAACCACAGAATTAAAGATTTGTCCAGCTGTTATTACACGTAAGTTATGCAAGGCAGTTTATTTTACATTAGGCCTTCGTGTCTGGCCACAACAAATTTAAATATATTTATAAATTCATAATAATTTACATAAGTATAAATAGTTTTTATTTGAAAGAATTTTTAATCGATTTGCAAAGAAGAAGATTTAAACCGAAAGATGGTATCAGTAGAGACCGTCTATAACCAGATTTTATATACAAAACGACAAACTTTAAAATTCTCTACGGTCTTTAACGAGGTTATCTCATCCGTTTGAAATTCTTAACAATTAGTTAAAAATATGAAACATTTAGTAGGGGACCTGTTGCTCTCATCGCTTTAGAATCCGTAAAACTTTCGATCACAAAGTACTTCGTTTGAATAAAAAATCCTGCTCGGTACAGCACTTTACAATTCTACAAACCTCATTTTTTCTACTTCAAACCTATTTTACGCGTTTTTACGTTCTGTATTCGACTTATTTTCCAGGTACACAGTGTCCATGCTTAAAATTTCACACCGGCGCGATGGTAAAAAAATTATTTTATACTGAATCTCGTGTTTTGTTGTTAAAAACTATGGATATTCGTAAAAATAAATTTCACGCGAAACTTTAATTTTTGGAATCAAAAATCATTTTAATCGATCAATGAAATTATGAAAATTGTCCAGAGATTCCAAAATTATTAAGATTAATCTTCTCTTAAAGATCCTAAAATTATTAAAAATCAGAGATTTTTAAATCATTAAAAATTGAAGATTCTAAAGTTACTTTATTTATTTATTTACATTTCATAATTCTGCCTTCCGCAGTAAAGCGGACTTCCAGTTACACTTCTCCTTGGGATTCTAACGTTATCAAAAATGATTAAAAGCCTAAAGGCCTAAAAAGTTCTCTGTTTGCTATTTCACTGTTGTATGCTTTCTCACCCTTCGTCCCTAATCGATGAACATCGCTCTAATTCTTTTCTCTCCCTTTACTTTCGATCGCACGAGAGAAGCGTCGAAAAACCCACGACCAGGAGGGATGAAAGGATGGTTTCAGGGATGGAGATTCGTGAAAGCAGGCCGCGAGGGAAGAAGTGAACCGAGATTGGTCCGATGTTTGTTCAGCACACAACCGTTTCGTATGTAGAAAGCGTTCATAGAGAGGTGGTTGCGCTCCTTTATGCGCATGCCCAATAAAACAATCTCCAAATAATATTCTGTTCTTCGAATTTACTTTTTCAACGTTCCATGCTTACGGGCTATAATTTTCTTAAGACGCTTAAAACGATCTCTTGAGCTTTCGCCTTTTCGGTGAAAACAAGCATTTTTTTATCTCCACTTTAGACTCGAACGCCAACTTCTTGACGTATTAAAGAATTTTAGAAGTTTCTTACCATTTTACAGTACGTTCTTGTTGAATTTTTGCTGGATGAAAAAACGCTTATCCGATACTTTTAGTATTTGCCTCGAAGCTGTTTAACGGTATTATCCTTTTAATAAAATTTAATTATAACGCGCTTTTACGAAATGATAGCGTACACAGTGACTGTTAATAATTTCTGGTCAGAGCGTAATTTTATTTTGACGTACTTTTTACTTTAATAAAATTCTTCGAGTGAAATGTTCCGCGATATTGTATAATATTTTTCTAAAAAAGAATATATTAATGCTAATCGATGGAACTATTAAAAAGATCGTACAGTTTTTCGAGAATGTTAATAGCCTTCTTGATAAGAAGACATCTCTTGTCCTATCTTGGTATGCGTTAAGGGTTGATGGTATAATTTACTATATTTTGAAGATCAAAGTTACGATATTCATAACAAGTTTATAAAAGTTTTACCTAACGCCGCTTGATTTTATGTGATTATACTTGCAAAGTTCTGTATCGCTTATTATACAGTTTTATTTTTATCAAAAGAAAAGAAAAATACCTCTCATAGGGGTAGTTTGCATATTTTGGTGGAGACTGGTGAGTATAAGTGTCGTTGTCGTTGAGGGCGATGCACTTGGTTTAAGTAGGCTAATGGGAACTTTCGAGTAGCCATCTTCATAACTTTTCGTATTTCTTGCGAACAGCTTCACAATCTGTATAACATTGCGGCTCTCGATTTTCTACAAAAAACACTAAATACCTTCGAACCGTTTAAACACAGAGTGCAACTGGCAAACTTTCATTACAAGATCAAATTTAATTCCACTTGCCTCGATGGACGCAGGCTATCGTTAATTAAAATCCTCCCACCAATTTGTATAAATATATGAATATAATACGAAACCTTTCTAATGAGCTAAAAATAACACGAGATTTTTAGCAAATTTAAAAAAATAAAAGAATTAAGATTAAATTTAGACGTAGTCGAACCTTATTTCGTTAAGTAATTTCCGTGAGAAGTACAGGAAACATAACTGAACATAATGTGGCAGATCCATCATGATAGATTTCGTGATTTTAATGTTACGTGTTCAAAAACGTTATATTAAAAGAGCAATAGTACTAGGATAATTAATATTTCTGAAATGTGTAAGTGCAGTTATACTTTCATGCTATTAAAACTGGAATTGTATGAGCGTTTTTATCATCTTCTTGAATAACTGCACTTACACGTCTATTTTACTAAGGTCTTCAGTTGTGATTTATTAAATTGTTTATCATGTTCATTAATTAAACTGTTAAACTGTTCATTAATTTGTATAGTTACAATATCGTACATATTCGATATGAAATTTCATTACTGCAATTTATGGATTGGTTTTACCTTACATTATTGTAACAATATACGTTTCATTATAATACGTTCCATATTGTAACAATATAGTTGCATAATTTGTGCAAATCAATGCAAACATTTGAGCAAAATATAATCCTTCGAAATATATCTCACAATGTCTTGACGCTTCGTAAAAATGTAAGTTAAATTTTTCAATTAAACATTCTGCTCGTTTCAAACCTCGTTATATATTATTCAAACCCCATACGAAAGAGTTTTCGTGTTAATAATTCGTATTTCATCGAAACGCGTAAATGTGGATCGCGATTCTAATCGATACCTATTCGATCTTGAATTAATTATAAAAATTAGCAAAAGCTCGTTACGAGGAGTGCGCGCTTTCAAGGGAACTTTTTGCACGGCCGGGAATAGCGTCGCACCGCGGAGGCAGCCGATTCTTTCATCCCGGAAGCGTACTGGAACTTGGAGATTTTATTACGAGCGTACAGTGATCCTGTTTAATTGCATCCGCTACAAGGCGATCCTCGAAAAGCAATTTCGAGTGTACCGGAGGCTGGATTTATCGCGACCGGTATTCACTGTAAACAGCCAACGACGTTCCTCTTAATTCTGCCGCCGGCTTCCGATTCTTTACCTTCGCTCTGTTGGCCGCGGTTTTTCTTTCGTTTTCGCGGCACCGCGAAACGAAGAAAAGGCGCTTCTATCGTCGAGTAGGTTTTACTAATAGTCGATGCTCTGTTCTTCCTTATTTATTTATTTCTTTATCGTTTTCATGATTTTTATGGTCCGGGATTAGGCAGCTACCGCGATTAATAAAATACGTAACAAAGAGCAAAGCGTAGAATGCAATAAGGCAAGTTAGAAACTCAAACAACGGTATCTATACTACGATACAGCGTATGTTAGAATTAAGCAGGTAGCTTACGATATCATAATTGCTGATACAGATTAATATCTTTGAGAAGATAAAGAAGATCTTCAATGCTTCTGATTTAGACATGCTGCATCTCGTTTGGCAGAGCGAATTTATTTCTTAATTTAATTTACTTTTCATGCATTAACGTTGCTACGATTAAGAAGATTATCATCTACAAATAGGATAAAGTTATGAGAGTGTGTCAGTTTAGTATGTCGAATTTTAAGTCTCATGAGAATGGCTTGCTTTCTCCGATCGGAAAGAAATACTGGATTTTTATCGATGTACATACGGATGTTATGTATGTTGAATGGGGGTGATTCCTGTGGAATCCTATGGAAGGGACGTTTGTACTCTCTGGAGTTTTGTTTCTCATTCTACGTTTTTATTCGAATGGAAACCGAGAGTAAAGATCTGAAACACATTTAGCGCATGTCGAGATAAAGGGGTTTTTAAGCTACGCTGTGCCACAAGTTTCGAGCACCTAATGTGCTTCTTGTGTTTAATATTAAATCGCCTTTTGATTGCAATATCTGCAATAATTTACAAACATTGTAGAACCATATTTTACTTTTAACTCAAGTTTGACCAAAATGTGTGACCATTCAATTTTTGACTAGTATGCAACTTTTTATGCACTTATGGGAGACTTAAACGCGAAACATAAGCAAAAATATATGAATAAATTCGAAATATAGTACTCGTTATAATATCTATCGAAAAAATGATTATCCATCGAGGTCCCATTCCTTCAGTTATATTCGTAAAGATATGAATTTGCATAAAAATCCGTAATCTATCTTTGATGGAAACTAAATTGAAAAGATAAGCCGAATATTTTATGTTTTGGGTCTGCGTTGACAACATTTTTGTTTTGTGTGATTTTGTGACATTTATATTTCCGAGATATAAAATGTGAAATTAATATAAAACTTATCACGTGATATTTAGACTTCTATTAATAATACGAGAATTTATGACTCCCCATTTTCTCCCTTTCTCTTTCTACAGTTGAAAGTCAATCTGCTGAAATAGGAAACGTCACATAATGCTGTATATCATTCAGAAAGTAAAAACCACATCGATTAATAACGTCACCATCAAGGTGTTAGCTAATCCGTGGCCAGGGTCAACGTAATAAGGCACACCTGAGATTGGTGACAGCTGTTGATGTATCACTACTCTGTTATTATGTATTTCTGTAAGAATTCTATTGTGTATTCCATTGTGTCTCCATTAAACCATTCAACAGATTTATCTTAATTTAGTCTATTAATAATTTCGACGTCTCTTTTTCTATCTTGATGAAAGATACATTGCCACATTTACGCATCTTGAAGTGACGTTTCCGGTTTATGCTGAATTTTATATATAAATCTTTCCTCTGTATTTTCGAGCTGACATTTTTCGGCATCTACATTCCCATACAAAAGTTTTCGTAATAAAAAGGCTATTTATACTCGAGTAAAGTCTTATAAAATTTCAGCGTAGAGTTAACGTATTTCGTAACAAAACGATTAACATAACTGTTTTATTCTTGCGTAATAAAACAAAAAGTAACTACGATATAGAAATAAAACTGACCAATTCTATCGAGGTTAATTAATCGTTCCGTTTCTGCGAAATGAACCCTATCTACGTATTTTGATA
>NW_022883038.1:0-22196 GCF_011952255.1 Bombus vosnesenskii
TGAATTACGATTCTGGAAAATGCATTATATCCCTACCGATAAAGGAAAATAGAAATATTCCAATAACACCAGAAAATTTATTAAACTCGCTAAGATCTCTATTAGACGTAGTGAATGAAAAACAGTTAACTTCGTTTAGCATTAGCAAAGGAAACTTAGAGGAAATACCCTGGCGATATACAATCAGAAAATTAAAAGAAATATTTATGGAAAAAACCTTATCCATCACCATTTGCACTGGAGAAGTAATTACTCCACCTGTGGAAGCGCGGAACAGCATAATACGAGAAAAACATGAATCAAGCGTAGCAGGACACAAAGGAATTACCAAAACTTATCAAAGAATACGACAACACTACTATTGGGAAAATATGAAAAGGGAAATTCAAGATTACGTAAGAACATGTAAGGAATGTCAATTGAAGAAACTCACAAGAATAAAAGCAAAACAACCAATGGTACTTACAGACACACCAGGTAAAGCGTTCGACAAGATTAGTATGGATATTGTAGGTCCATTACCAAAAACTCAAAAGGGAAACGAATATATATTAACCATCCAAGATTTGTTAACAAAATACTCAATCGGGATTCCACTAGGAGGAATCTCTTCAGCCGAGATAGCGGACGCTTTTGTAAAGCGATTTATTTGTCGTTTCGGATCACCGAGGGCTATTCTCACTGATCAAGGAACGAACTTTACATCCTCACTAATGAAGAAAGTAGCAAAGAGATTCCGCATCAAACAATATACCACGACGGCATATCACCCACAAAGTAACGGTTCAATTGAAAGATCTCACCACGTACTGATTGAATATCTCAAACTATATATTGAAAATTCCAGAAATTGGGACGAATGGGTAGAGTTAGCCATGTTTTCCTATAATACCTCTGTACACGAAGGAACGAAATTCTCCCCGCACGAATTAGTTTTTGGACATTTAGCCAGAGAACCTACAGGTGAAGCGATAATCGAAGAGAACTTAGAACCGACATACACAGAATATCTCGAAGACCTGTTCGATAAAATTAACACCGTACAACGAATGGCGAGAGAAAATTTGATAAAATCCAAACTAAGATCAAAGGAATATTACGACCGACGAATCGACCCTCAGGACTTTAAAATAGGAGATTCGATATATTTACTAAAAGAACCCAGTAAAGGAAAATTCTCCGATCAATATACTGGACCATACAAAGTGCTAGAAATCTTGCAGAACCAAAACGTCAAGATTGAAGTAAAAGGGATTCCGCGAACGGTGCACTTAAACAAACTAAAACTAGCGCATAACCGAAATAAGCAATGAGTAAAGTGATTTCAGTGGGCAACGTAATGCAGTAGTGTATGTTGTAGTGCTGTTCGTCGAATAATACAGATATCGAACACCTAAAAGGAAAAAGGAAAATTATTATGTGTGTTTCAATTATTGCTTAAATATAAAACGTGTTAACTCAATGAATAACTAACTAATGAAAGTGAAAGTTACCTTGTGAACAAGTGATCAACATACAAGAAAGTGTACGTGCAAGTATAGGTTATGGATCGTTGTTTGTGGAGCATAATGTATGACAGCTACCTAAAATAAGTGAATAAATTAGTTTCAATTGTCTCAGTGCAAAATACGAGGTTACCAAGTGTTATAACTATATTGTGGATAAATTAAAAGGAAGTGCGACACCGTTCGTCGAATAATACAGATAGCGAAAACCTAAAAGAAAAAAAAAGAAAATTATCAGGTGTACTCCAATTATTGTTTGAATATACAACGTGTTGATTCAATAAATAATTAAAAGAGTGGAAGTGAAAATTACCTTGTGAACAAGTAATCATCACACGAGAAGGTTTACGTGCAAAATAGGTTATGGATCTCTGTTTGCGGAACACCATGTACGACAGCCAGCTGAAAATAAATGAACAAATTAACTTCAATTGCCTTAATGCAAAATACAACATTACTAAACGTTATAACAATACTGTGGAAGCATGGCGCTGTTTGTCGAACAACACAGATAGCGGAAACCTGAAAAGAAAAGAAGTTTATTACGAGTGCTCCCATTACTGTTCGAATGTGAAACGTGTTAGTTCAACGAATAACTAAAACGGTGAAGGTGCAACTTACCTCGTGAACAATTAATCACCAGACAAGGAAGTGTACATGCATGAATTTTGCAGATTAACAAGAAGAAATAAAGTAGCTGATAAGTGTAGAAAGAGGTTAGAAAATAATTAAGATAGATTAATTGAAAGTAAAGGGATATTTTATTATGTATTAATCTACGTAGTATTGTTATATTATTATATCTAACATGTAGAAGCGAATTTTGTAATGCACAATAGCGGTCGCATGCACAATGCATTATACACATATTAAATTAAATAAACTAAACAGTACCTTTATGGGCACAGATATAAGACGATTGAAGACAACCGTAGTAAGTATTTAAGACATATCCAAGAATCAGGTGATGTTGTGGAAATGCTCTAGGTAAGTGATGGGGCATCGAAAGAGTAGAACCTGAAGAATTAAAGACAATGTTAATCTAACAAGTAGATTTTAATCACTAATAAGGGAACTAACTCATATCATACACAAAATAATAGCAGATAGCAAGTACATGCAATAATGTATTAATAGGAAAAATAAGAAAGGTTAATAAACACAGGAATAGGTTAGAAATTAATCAAGATAGACTAACTAAATATTAACAACATGACCGAACTCGGTGCAAAAGAATAAAGTTACGCTACACAAAATATCTGGTAACACAATACACAAAAAACATTAACTAAATTAAACAAGACTTATATAAATGCAAGTCGTGTATAATCAAAACAATGACTATTGAAATTCGGTAACAATACAATCCATGCTATCACATTTAAGTAACACACGGTATTGACACACACAATATCATAATACACAAAACAATATTACAGAAACACTACTAAATAAAAATTATAGTAATTAACAATTAATTAGCTATTTCAACAACACGCTACTGTTGACATTAAACCAACGATACACGCAAGCGACCATGTTGAAAAATTCGTCGCGCGTACCCCACACATACGCACCTCATCACAAATAATAGCCAATACATTGTAATACAGCATCATAATAGCAATGTTAGGTACTAATAAAAAAAAACAAGAAAAAAAAGGGGGAGAGAGTTAAGGAAAATATATATAATAAATAACAACTAACATAATCATAACATATTATATATATATTATATTATATACAGAGATACAGTATTCATACAAGGAACAGGTCCGAATGAAACATATATATATATAAAAAAAAAATATAATATATATATATATATATATATACTATTTTTGTATGTGTGTACAGAACTGATAGCGAATTCATCAACCATTCTCTGAACGACGGATGGAAGAACATGTAGGTGTTGTCCAGACGTTTCACGAGGAATCCAGAGAGCATTTCGAATCTCTGCAGAAAATCCTCCCATGCACGATCGTTTACAATAATCAGACTCATCTCGAAAGAAATTTTTTTTAGTTCAAGGAATAGCAATCCGCACCGTAGAACTGTAAAGCACCTGTACGCCACTCACGAAACCAAATACTTTTGCTATCCATCTGTAAACAAACAACATCTATAACTATACATATAATTTTCACTTATGTTTACCAATATATATACACGCATGTTGTAAAGTAGGCGATATTTATAACACTCACTTCCATTGATAATGCAAGTGACTCGTAAAATAAGTCGTCATATTTACCATTACACGCACATATATATATATATATATATATATATATATATATTCAAAGGCAAGCTATAATTGTAATATCTATTCCTATTGATAATGTATACTTATATATTTATAACGATAAAACAAATCTCATCTATATTATTTACCAATACGTATGCATATATGTATATAATTATAACCCAGGTAGCATTCATAATATTTATTTTCACTGATAACATGTACGTAAAACCTAAAATAAAACAAAAGTTTTAATAATAAAAAAAAAGAGAGGAAAAAATAATATAATATATATATATATGTCGGAGATGAAAGAACACCGGAGCCTTTGGAATTTTGGATAATCCCGCAACATTGTAACCTAGAGTCTACTATAGCTGTAATTGAACAATTGTAGTTATTCAACCCGATTGTAATTGTTCGAGAGTCGTGATAATGAGCTTGGGCTCGAGGCGACAGTCAGTCGCCGAACGTAGCCGCGGTCACGGGATGAACGCTTTGCCTAACAAAGGTATGGAGTAATTCTATAGCTCTCCTTAAAAGAAATATTCGTGGCGACACACGACAGTAAACATTCCAACGGTTTCTGTCCCGTGGCTGGCCACACGCAGACCCTATTCTTCGAGTAAGATGATTGCCAGATGTCGATGCGTCTCAGCAGTACATGTTCGGCTAGCCCGAGGGCCCGTTATAAATCTTAAGGTTTAGTTAACTAAAGTCCTTCAAACAGACAAACAGTCTTTGTCCCAACTACGGGAAGATAGGGGAGACATATTTTTCAACGAGCGGCGTCTCCCACTAGCAACTTTCCCTCGAGGGCGGCTAGCATCTTTTTCTAACCACCGATATGGAGATTGACCAATTAGCAGCAACGCCAATTTCCCTTACTTTCTGAACGAAGGCTTTTCTCGACGAATCCGATGATCTCGTGTCCTTAGACACACCCCATTATAGTTTTCCTCTGTGGCATCATCGGGACGGGAAAGGCATTCTCGCTCGCGATCTCATCGATCGAAGAGTAACGCCTTCGCGATCAGTGATTATTCTCAGACTTGGACTTTGTGAGTACGTTCTGTTGTCGTCCCGTTGACCGCGGATTCGTTATTGAGCCCGAGAGCATCGTCACTAGCGTCGCGAGTGCCGAACCGCCGTGATCAATTGTTAAGACTGTAATAATTCTATCATTGTAATAAACTACGCCTGTGTGTACCGTATCAATGGCTAATCCTCGAGAAGATTCATTTGACGCCCACAACCCCATTTCCAATGACCATCCGACATCAGAAGTGGGATCAGAACGGTTGCTAACGCTGGAAGGGCAGGTCGCTGTCATGAACAACCTAATCCATACGCTAATGCAACGAACGAATGCGGGAATCACCAAATTACCACATTTTAACCCAGAAGTCGCAGGCGCCGACCCAGCCGCGTGGTGCGCGGCTGTTAGTAGGGCTCTACAGAACAACCCCCTGCGAGAAGACGCGCTACACTCTGCCTTAAGTGACTCTCTACAGGGTTCTGCAGCACATTGGCTGGCGCGAACGGTGGGAAACGGAGAAGTTACCTGGCCTGGAATTAAGGAACGATTCCTTACAAAGTTCGGTGGCCGAGAGACGACGTCCTCATCGTTAATCAAGGTATCCGGGGAACCGCGGGAAGCGGGCGAATCCACGGGGGCGTTTGCCGGCCGTGTCCGTTCCCTCCTACAGACGCGGTGGCAACATTCTACGCTAGACGAAATACTTAACGCTGTCACTCTCTACATATTAATTCCACACGACCAACGTCTTAAACGATTGGCCCTCACGAGCGATATCAGAACGGAGGACCAATTCCTGAGCGAGATGCGACCCTTCTGTTACGAAGAAGAGTCGACATTTTCGCCGAGATATGCACCGGCGGAACCCGAAGCTAAGCGTCGCAAGTTATCGGGCCACCAGACGAGGTGTCATTACTGTGGTACTCTCGGACACAGAATAAAGGACTGCTACAAGAAGATGCAGAACGAACAGCAGAGGGATGCACGACGCCAGGAAGGAAACCGACCGGCCGCACCGTCCAAGGCGGTTTGCTACAGGTGTAAAGCGGAAGGCCATATCGCACCTAACTGCCCGGCGCGACGGGACGGTAGACCAGGCCCCAAGGATGAGCGTAAAGTCAACTCCTGCGTGGTGGACTCCCCAGCCGGTAGTTTAAGTCATCTGGGTGAGTCGTTCCCATTTTATTTCGATTCCGGAGCCGAGTGCTCATTAATTAGAGAATCTGTCGCTCCGAAATTCTCCGGTAGAAGAACGACAGATATAGTAGTTATGCGAGGAATAGGAAACACCTGCGTTAAGAGTACATCCCAGATCTTATCTACGGTACGCATTAACTGTTTTACATTGGAGATAACCTTCCACGTTCTGGCCGATGGTCACCTGCATTATGATATCATGATTGGCCGCGAGATCTTAAGCCAGGGTTTTGATGTAACTATTACACGGAATAGCGTCGATATTTGTAAAACGAAGACTATTAATGCCTGTAGTAAAACCCCCGAGGACGAGATCAATATCAATGCGGTTGACACTGACGTGGTTGGTAATGATAAAAGTCGGTTAATTTCTGTCCTCGAGAAATTCAAAGATTCATTCATTACGGGCTTCCCACGTACTCGCGTAAGCACGGGCCAGTTGGAAATACGGTTAATCGACCCTAATGTTACCGTGCAAAGAAGTCCCTACCGACTTAGCGAAGAAGAGCGTAGGATAGTGCGTGAGAGAATAGACGAGTTAATTAGAGCAAAAATCGTGAGGCCGAGCAACTCACCGTTCGCGAGCCCTATCTTACTTGTAAAGAAGAAAGACGGCTCAGATAGACTGTGCGTAGATTTTCGGGCATTAAATAAAAATACGGTCGCGGACCGGTATCCCCTACCGCTCATCGCGGACCAAATCGCGAGATTGCAGAAGGCGAGATACTTCATTAGCCTGGACATGGCCAGCGGATTCCACCAAATTCCCATTCATCCTAATTCGACGGAATATACGGCGTTCGTTACACCCGACGGGCAATACGAGTACGTGACTATGCCGTTCGGATTGAAAAATGCACCATCCGTTTTCCAGAGGGCCATTCTCAACGCCTTAGGCGACCTCGCGTATTCGTTCGTTGTTGTTTACTTGGACGACGTCCTAATTATTGCCGACTCAGTAGACCAAGCTCTAGAAAGGGTGAGCACCGTATTAGATACCCTCGTGAAAGCCGGATTCTCCTTTAACTTTTCGAAATGCTCCTTTTTAAAGACATCGGTACTCTACTTGGGATACGTAATTCGTAACGGAGAAGTCCGCCCAAACCCGGATAAAATACAAGCCTTGAGTTCTCTACCTGCACCGTCGACCGTTACACAACTTAGGCAATTCATAGGTTTGGCCTCTTATTTCCGGAGCTTTATTCCCAAATTTTCACAAGTAATGAAACCCCTGTACGCACTTACCTCGAGTAACAAGAATATACCTTGGACGGATAGGCACGAACAGATAAGACAAAAGGTAATTTCCGTTCTGACCGACGCGCCGGTGCTAATGATATTTGATCCCAATTACCCCATAGAATTACATACGGACGCTAGCTCGGAAGGATATGGAGCCATTCTAATGCACAGGGTCGAAGGAAAAAGTCGAGTAGTGGAGTATTACAGCAAAAGGACTAGCCCTGCGGAATCTAGGTATCATTCCTACGAATTGGAAACGTTAGCAGTTGTAAACGCCGTCAAGCACTTCCGTCATTATTTACACGGACGAGAATTTCTCGTTGTCACCGATTGCAACTCCCTTAAAGCATCCAGTAGTAAGGTACACTTGAACGACAGGGTTTACAGATGGTGGGCTTACCTGCAAACTTTTACCTTTGACATTAGGTACCGGGAAGGTAAACGGATGGCCCACGTAGATTTCTTTTCGCGAAATCCCGTAGACTTGGATCGCAGTACGTTCAGTAAAATCGTAGAGAAAGAAATTAACCTAACCGAAATCTCCGACGATTGGCTACTAGCGGAACAACGTCGCGACCCACAAATTTCCGAGATCGTCGATAAATTACAGAACGAAGGGCTCGCGGAAGACGTCGCGAATACGTATGAGTTACGGTCCGGCACCCTTCATCGTAAAATACAGAGGAAAGGTAGAACTCTCTGCCTGCCCATCGTTCCGAGAGGGTTTAGGTGGTCCGTTATTAACCATGTGCACCAGTCCATTATGCACTTAGGTTGGGATAAAACGCTTGAGAAACTGTACGAGTATTACTGGTTCGAAGGAATGGCGAAGTATGTTCGCAAATTCGTAGAGAACTGTCATGCTTGTCGAGTTTCAAAGGCAAGTTCGGGTAGAGTACAAGCCGAACTACACCCCATACCTAAGACCAGTATACCTTGGCATACGGTTCATGTGGACATAACGGGCAAACTAAGCGGTAAAAACGATTCGAAGGAATACGTCATTGTGTTGGTCGACGCCTTCACCAAGTTCGTATACTTGCACCATACCCGTAAGTTAGACTCCATTAACACCATTAAAGCGCTTAAGTCCGCTATATTTTTGTTCGGCAGTCCCTGCCGGATAATAGCGGATCAGGGAAGATGTTTCACGGGCAAAGAATTTCGAGACTTTTGTCAAGATAAACACATTAAACTCCATTTAATTGCGACCGGAGCTAGTAGGGCCAACGGACAGGTAGAGCGTATTATGAGTACGCTAAAAAACATGTTCACAACAATAGAAACCACCGGGCGGTCCTGGCAAGACGCGATCGGGGAAATACAACTGGCCTTAAATTGTACCACCAACCGCGTGACTAAGTCAAGCCCGTTGGAACTACTAATCGGTAAAACAGCGAGACCCTACGGCTTATCCCTACCCGACAGTATCGAAGAAAGAGAGGTAAATATCTCCCATGTAAGACAGCAGGCGATAAAGAATATAGAAGCAAGCGCCAAATACGATAAGGATAGGTTCGACAAAAACAAAGCTAAAATAGTTAGGTTCAACCTTGGCGATTTCGTGTTACGTAAAAACGAGGAAAGAAACCAGACGAAGTTAGATCCGAAATTCAGGGGTCCATTCGTAATAGCCGAGATTTTGGAAGGAGATAGATATACCCTAAAAACCTTAGACGGCAAACGATCATATAAGGACAGACACGACAGACTGAGAAAAATGCCAGAAGGTTGCGTCCCTGCTGAGTTAGACGTCTGCGGTGATGACAACGGCGGTGATAATAACGATGCAGGTATACTGACCTCAGAGGATCATTAACGCTGCGTTGTGGTCATAGTAATACACCGAGTGGTTTGATGTGTTTTTGTTGTAACCCGTTGAGAGGGTTGATGTGTTTTTGTTGTAACCCGTTGAGTGGGGTTACGTGCTTTTGTTGTAACCCGTCGAGTGGGGTTACGTGCTTTTGTTGTAACCCGTTGAGTGGGGTTACGTGCTTTTGTTGTAACCCGTTGAGTGGGGTTACGTGCTTTTGTTGTAACCCGTTGAGTGGGGTTACGTGCTTTTGTTGTAACCCGTTGAGTAGGCTTACGTGCTTTCTGGGTGTAATGCACCCAACGTGGCAATATGATCCAACAAACTGAGGTTCACCGGTGTACGAAATCGAAAATGATCTGTTGTGTCATTACGGTCCGACTGGCGACTCACAGAACGCACCTAACACTTTGAATACAAATTATAACATCACAAATTCCTATTCTCTTTTATTTTTCTGTTGTCAAACCTCCGAACGAAACTTTGTTATTGCACTGGACCCTTGACTTATTTGGACATTTAGTTAAATCGCAAATAATGTCAGTTATATCGAATCTAATGTAAGAAATATGATATTTTAGCTGCACACGAGGACGTGTGATAGTCAGGATGGCCGTGTCGGAGATGAAAGAACACCGGAGCCTTTGGAATTTTGGATAATCCCGCAACATTGTAACCTAGAGTCTACTATAGCTGTAATTGAACAATTGTAGTTATTCAACCCGATTGTAATTGTTCGAGAGTCGTGATAATGAGCTTGGGCTCGAGGCGACAGTCAGTCGCCGAACGTAGCCGCGGTCACGGGATGAACGCTTTGCCTAACAAAGGTATGGAGTAATTCTATAGCTCTCCTTAAAAGAAATATTCGTGGCGACACACGACAGTAAACATTCCAACGGTTTCTGTCCCGTGGCTGGCCACACGCAGACCCTATTCTTCGAGTAAGATGATTGCCAGATGTCGATGCGTCTCAGCAGTACATGTTCGGCTAGCCCGAGGGCCCGTTATAAATCTTAAGGTTTAGTTAACTAAAGTCCTTCAAACAGACAAACAGTCTTTGTCCCAACTACGGGAAGATAGGGGAGACATATTTTTCAACGAGCGGCGTCTCCCACTAGCAACTTTCCCTCGAGGGCGGCTAGCATCTTTTTCTAACCACCGATATGGAGATTGACCAATTAGCAGCAACGCCAATTTCCCTTACTTTCTGAACGAAGGCTTTTCTCGACGAATCCGATGATCTCGTATCCTTAGACACACCCCATTATAGTTTTCCTCTGTGGCATCATCGGGACGGGAAAGGCATTCTCGCTCGCGATCTCATCGATCGAAGAGTAACGCCTTCGCGATCAGTGATTATTCTCAGACTTGGACTTTGTGAGTACGTTCTGTTGTCGTCCCGTTGACCGCGGATTCGTTATTGAGCCCGAGAGCATCGTCACTAGCGTCGCGAGTGCCGAACCGCCGTGATCAATTGTTAAGACTGTAATAATTCTATCATTGTAATAAACTACGCCTGTGTGTACCGTATCAATGGCTAATCCTCGAGAAGATTCATTTGACGCCCACAACCCCATTTCCAATGACCATCCGACATATAAATATAAAAATTTTCTTTTTTTCTATACATATATTAATAATAATAAAAGGTTATTCTTATTTCTGATAAACTCGAAAGTAAAACGACAAATGACAACATTATACCATGATATACTGACACAAAGACGCAACACACAGAAGAAACTAATAGAGAATGCTTTAAGCTTGGCAAACTTACCGCCCGACGAATTTGCATACACCATAACCAAAACCCCGGACACATGGCTCTGATCGCAGGAGAAGCGGTCCATATAGTCAAATGCATTCCGGTACAAGTAAAAGTACGACATACAACAAAATGCTACTCGGAGCTACCCGTTTGGCAAGGGAATCGCACCACAGGAACTCCGCCCGGACGTACGTCAAACGTGGCAATATTCAGCACCATCGTCGTTGGCCACGAGCGGAATATACACCCAAAAGGACCTCGACGCACTTCGGGACCACGTCATGTTCCCGGCAGAAAAATCTGCAGTTTTGAACACATTGGCCAGAGGAGCAACAGGAAAAACAATCGTCCCTAGAACAGTAAACATTCTGGGAATAATGGACGAAAACACATTAACGACAATAGCAAAAAATACCGTATCAAGCTTATGGAATGGTTTTATGGAATTTGGAACTGTCAGTGCAGCAATATTTGGAATACTTGTAATATTTAAATTAATCAAGACGATAATAGATATAGCCATACACGGATACCAGTTACGTGAAACTTACGGATGTGGAATCGCCCTATTAGGAGCAATATGCGGCTCAGTTACCCACCTGCTACTATACCTCAAAGGAAAACGAAATATCGATGATCAAACGGCACAACCTAGAGGAATATCGATAACACCAGTAGTCACTCAACAACCAACGCCATCTACATCCGCCTTGAGCGAACTCAGAGACACCATCAGTCAAATTTCCTTTGGAAATTTGAACTCCAAGGGCGGGGGTGTCACGTCCCGCGCTCCGCACGCGCCGTAACGAGAACAAGAAAACTATTCTATACAAAACGCGCGAATAAAGATTTGAATACACAAACGAACACACGGCGCCGCGAAACTAAAGGAAGGATTAACAAAATGAGGGGCGACTAATAAATCCAATCAGTATAAAATAAAATAAAATAAATAAAACCAGCTAACGGATTGAACGAGTTACGAACCAAACAAATAAACCAGGAAATAAGAATAACTACGGAAAGGGAAATAATTGAAACGCCAGAAATACGAGTATATATAAATATATTTTAATCAATCAACTTGAAGAGTTACATATAAGTATAAACATATATGCTAGGCACGTAATAAATTAGTAAATATTAGAGTTAGCGCTTATAATACTATGCAATAAATACAATATTATCAATTTATGAAATATAAGTATATACAAAGTTAAAAACTAATAGTCTAACGAATACATAAAACATACAATATTGTATTATTAAAGAAATAAAAGTTACATTGTCAGAAACATATATATATGTGTGCGCATTCTATTAAACAGATACATATTTGAAACTAGCCTACGTTCCGGTAAAGAATTATAAAATAAGAACTACATTACGAAACATGCATGTCTATATATATATATATATATATGTCGGATCACGATTCGAATTTTGGGCGCGCGACGACTCTTCATGTGGACTAGCCATCGTTTCACAAAGCCGAGATTTTATTTACACGTGTATACAGGTCTATCACTAAGCTTAACAAATAATAAGTACAACTAATAATAAGTCTAACAAACACTAAGCCTAATGAATAATACGATCTACGAATAATTAAATTAAATAATACTATTAGCAATGTTTGAGTTCAAACGAATCCACGGTCACCGGGATAACTCCTTACTAAGCGAAACTAACTTAGACGCAAATGCGATCGTCGAAAATGCTCGATGTATCACTCTCCAAGGCAATCGCAAGAATGCCAGCCTCGTGGAGATTTTTCTCCCTGTACGATTGCATTTTGTTTTCTATACCCGTTTGGAAGCATCGAGAAGGTTTCAAACGCCGTTGCTAGGCACACTCGTTGGAAGCATCGAGAAAGTTCCAAACGCCGTTGCTAGGCAGTTTCTGCCTGGAGTTTTGATTACTAATACAATGTATGTCCCATTGCATCGGCACCTCCGAGGCAACATCACACGTGGCTAGGCCCGCTCTCGAGGCCGCATGCCGCCACAACCACATTTCTCGGAAAACACATACAACCACTCCAGACCTCCGTTAGATAAAACATCCATCCCGTGACCGTGGCTACGTTCAGCGACCTATTGTCACCTCGAACCCAATCTCGCTTATTACAAATCTTAAGCAATTACAACTATAATAAAATCTAGGCTAAAGTACTAGAGGATGTTCCCAAGATTTCCAAGGAAAGGCTTCGGCTTTCCTTTCATCTCCGACACGGCCATCCTGACTATCACACGTCCTCAGGTGTACCTTCGTCAACAAAACAAAAGGAAACAGGATTAGTATCATTGTGATTGGCATTCAAAGTGCCAGTTGCATTCTGCGTGCTTTCAGTCGGGTCGTAATGACATGACAGACCATTCTCGATTTCACACCCAAATGGGTCTCATCCTTCGAATCGCACATACTCTCAAAGTTCGTTACATAACCAGCCTCGTAACACAATCGCTGTCAACACTAGACCGCCTCCAGCCTCATGACATTGTCACTGTCGGTACTAGACCAGCTCCAGCTTCGTGACATCGTCGCTGTCGGTACTAGACCAGCTCCAAATCCGTGACATTGTCGCTGTCGGTACTAGACCAGCTCCAACCTCGTGACATTGTCGCTGTCGGTACTAAACCGGCTCCCAGCTTCATGACATCGTCACTTCCAGTGCCTGACCGCACTGAACTCCATCCCATGGCCGCACCTGGGCTCATATAATTCTACGATCCTCTGGGATCGGGGTACTCACATCGCCATGGTCACTGTCCTCGTCATCACAACAGACATCCAACTCCGCAGGAATGCAACTATCCGGCATTTTCCTTAACCTGTCATGACTGTACTTGTATGACCTTTTCCCATCCAGTGTTTTCAAGGTATATCGGTCTCCTTCCAGGACCTCCGATATTACAAACGGACCCCTGAATTTTGGATCCAATTTTGTCTGGTTCCTTTCTTCATTTTGGCGTAGTACCAAATCACCGGGATTAAACCTAACTACTTTAGCTTTGGTTTTATCGAATCTCTCTTTGTCATACCTAGCACTAGTTTCCATCTCTTTTATTGCCTGTTGTCTTACACTGGAGATATCTATTTCTTTTTCCTCGATGTTATCAGGTAGTAATAAGTCATACGGTCTTGCTGCTCTACCAATCAATAACTCTAAAGGACTCGATTTGGTTACGCGGTTGATGGTGCAATTCAAAGCCAATTGCATCTCCCCGATCGCGTCTTGCCATGAACGCCCGGTCGTTTCTACCGTTGTGAACATATTTTTTAACGTGCTCATAACACGTTCTACTTGCCCATTGGCCCTACTTGCACCGGTCGCGATCAAATGAACTTTGATTTGTTTGCTTGCACAGAATTCTTGAAATTCCCGGCCCGTGAAACATCTACCCTGATCTGCTATTACCCGACAGGGACTACCGAACAAAAACACGGCGGACTTAAGTGCCTTGATAACGCTAAGCGAATCCAATTTGCGTGTGTGATGTAAGTGCACGAATTTCGTAAAGGCATCGATCAAGACGACGACATACTCTTTTGAGTCATTCTTGCCACTCAGCTTGCCCGTTATGTCCATGTGCACCGTATGCCACGGTATGCCGGTCTTAGGTATAGGATGCAGTTCAGCCTGTATTTTACCTGAACTAGCCTTCGAAACTCTACAAGCATGGCAGTTCTCGACAAATTTGCGAACGTACTTCGCCATTCCCTCGAACCAATAATACTCATAGAGCTTCTCGAGCGTTTTATCCCATCCTAAGTGCATAATTGACTGATGCACATGGTTGATGACGGACCATCTAAAACCTCTCGGAACAATGGGTAAGCAAAGGGTTCTGCCCTTTCGTTGTATTTTACGGTAAAGTGTACCGGATCGCAGTTCGTAGGTATTCGCGATATCTTCCGCGAGCTCTTCGTTCTGTAATTTATTAACGATTTCGGAGATTTGCGGATCGCGACGTTGTTCCGCTAATAGCCAATCTTCGGAGATCTCGGCCAGATTAATCTCTTTCTCTGCGACCTTGTCTATCGTACGGCGATTCAAGTCTACGGGGTTTCGCGAAAAGAAATCTACGTGGGCCATTCGTTTACCCTCTCGATACATGATGTCAAAATCGAATGTTTGCAAATAAGCACACCACCTATAAACCCGGTCGTTTAAGTTTACTTTGTTGCTGGAGGCTTTCAAGGAATTACAGTCGGTAACTACTAAGAATTTCCGTCCATGTAAGTAGTGTCGGAAATGCTTGACGGCGCTTACTACTGCTAGTGTCTCCAGTTCGTACGAATGATACCTAGATTCCGCGGGACTGGTTCTTTTACTATAATATTCGATGACTCTGTTTTCCTTTTCGACTTTGTGCATTAAAATAGCTCCATACCCCTCCGAACTAGCGTCGGTATGTAGCTCTATGGGACGATTGGGATCAAATATCATTAACACCGGCGCGTCGGTCAGAACGGAAATTATCTGTTGTCTTATCTTTTCGTGCCTGTCCGTCCAAGTTATGTGCTTGTTACTAGAAGTGAGTGCGTACAAGGGTTTCATCACTTGTGAAAATTTAGGAATAAATTTTCGGAAGTAAGAGGCCAAACCTATGAACTGCCTAAGCTGTGTGACAGTCGACGGTGCAGGTAAAGAATTCAAAGCTTGTATTTTTCCCGGGTTTGGACGAACTTCTCCGTTACGAATTACATATCCCAAATAAAGTACCGACGTTTTCAGAAAAGAACATTTAGCGAAATTGAAAGAAAATCCGGCGTTTACGAGAGTGTTTAGTACAGTGTGCAACCTTTCTAGAGCTTGATCTATTGAGTCGGCGATTATTAGAACGTCGTCCAAATAAACAATGACATACGAATAAGCGAGGTCGCCTAAGGCCTTGAAAATGGCTCTCTGGAAAACGGCTGGTGCATTTTTCAACCCAAACGGCATCGTCACGTATTCGTATTGACCGTCGGGGGTAACGAACGCAGTATATTCCGTCGAGTTAGGATGAATGGGGATCTGGTGAAATCCGCTAGCCATGTCCAGGCTAATGAAGTATCTCGCACTCTGCAATCTCGCGATTTGGTCAGCAATAAGGGGTAAGGGATACCGATCCGCGACCGTATTTTTATTCAGCGCTCGAAAGTCTACACACAATCTGTCTGAGCCGTCCTTCTTCTTCACGAGTATCATAGGGCTCGCGAACGGCGAATTACTAGGTTTTACGATTTGTGCTTTCATTAATTCGTCTATTCTCTCGCGTACTATTCTTCGCTCTTCCTCGCTAAGCCTGTAAGGGCTTCTCTGCACAGTGACGTTGGGATCAATTAGCCGTATTTCCAACTGACCCGTATTGACGCGAGTACGCGGGAAACCCGTAATGAATGATTCTTTAAATTTTTCGAGAACAGAGATTAATCGATCTCTGTCGTTACCGATCACATCAGTGTCAACCTCGTTAATGTTGACCGCATCTTCCGCGACTTTACCACAAGCGTTAACGACCTTTGTTTTACAAATAACGAGGCTATTTTGCGTGATATTTACGTCGAATCCCTGGCTCAAAATCTCGCGACCAATCATGATATCGTATTTTAGGTAATCGTCGGCAAGGACATGAAAAACTATCTCCAATGTAAGACCGTTAATACAAACAGTGGACAAAATCTGAAGTGTACTCTTAATACAAGTATTCCCGATCCCTCGCATCACTACCACATCAGTTATTCTTTTACCCGAAAATTTCGAGGCTAGGGACTCTTTGATTAACGAACACTCGGCCCCAGAATCAAAGTAAAATGGATACGACTCACCCAGATGGCTTAATCTACCAGCCGGAGCTTCCACTACACAGGAGTCGATCCGGCGTTCGTCAATGGAATCGTAGTTTCTTTTCCGCGATGATGGGCAATTAGGCGCGATATGTCCCTCCTCGTGGCATTTGAAGCAGGTCACCTTCGACGATGCGGCTGGTCGTTTTTCCTTCGGGTTTCGTATATCCTGCTCCTTCCCCGTTTGTATTTGCAGGCGACACTCCGTTCTCCTATGTCCGAGAGCACCACAGCGGTAGCACTTAATCCGAGGAACTGATAGCCTGCTTCGTTTAGCTTCAGGTTCCGTTAGTGAATTTCTTGGCGAAAATGTCGGCTGATCGTTGTAAGGGAGAATCCTCATTTCATCATGAAATTGGTCCTCCGTCCTGATATTATTCGCGAGCGTTAGTCGCCGAAAGCGTCGATCTTGTGAACTCAGTATATAAAGGGCGAGGGCATTGATCACTTCGGGCATCGTTAGATCCTGCAACTTCATCTGCAGCATGGAGCGGAGGCGACTACCGTACGCTCCCGGGGATTCAGTCTCCGACGGTCGTTCTCTGGATATCCTTATTAACGCCGAAGCGGCTGTCTCTCTGCCACCAAAACGCGAAAGAAATTGTTCCTTAAACGTTGGCCAGGTAAGCTTTCCACCGCGCACCATTTGTGAAAGCCAATGCGCAGCAGGACCCCTTAGGGCGCGATTTAGAGCGGAAAGTAACGCACTATCTTGCATCGGGTGGTCTTTCAAAATCAAATCAGCATGAGAGCACCACGCGGATGGATCGGCGCCCGCACCTTCGGGGTCAAAACGTGGTAACGTTGCATCCTTAGATTCCGTACTCGGTCTTTGCTCCTCCGGTTTGTGCGCTAGCGTCTGAATCAACTCGCGCATAAGGACCATTTGCTCTTGTAGCACTTTAAACGGTTCTAATCCCACTTCTGATGTCGGATCACGATTCGAATTTTGGGCGCGCGACGACTCTTCATGTGGACTAGCCATCGTTTCACAAAGCCGAGATTTTATTTACACGTGTATACAGGTCTATCACTAAGCTTAACAAATAATAAGTACAACTAATAATAAGTCTAACAAACACTAAGCCTAATGAATAATACGATCTACGAATAATTAAATTAAATAATACTATTAGCAATGTTTGAGTTCAAACGAATCCACGGTCACCGGGATAACTCCTTACTAAGCGAAACTAGCTTAGACGCAAATGCGATCGTCGAAAATGCTCGATGTATCACTCTCCAAGGCAATCGCAAGAATGCCAGCCTCGTGGAGATTTTTCTCCCTGTACGATTGCATTTTGTTTTCTATACCCGTTTGGAAGCATCGAGAAGGTTCCAAACGCCGTTGCTAGGCACACTCGTTGGAAGCATCGAGAAAGTTCAAAACGCCGTTGCTAGGCAGTTTCTGCCTGGAGTTTTGATTACTAATACAATGTATGTCCCATTGCATCGGCACCTCCGAGGCAACATCACACGTGGCTAGGCCCGCTCTCGAGGCCGCATGCCGCCACAACCACATTTCTCGGAAAACACATACAACCACTCCAGACCTCCGTTAGATAAAACATCCATCCCGTGACCGTGGCTACGTTCAGCGACCTATTGTCACCTCGAACCCAATCTCGCTTATTACAAATCTTAAGCAATTACAACTATAATAAAATCTAGGCTAAGGTACTAGAGGATGTTCCCAAGATTTCCAAGGAAAGGCTTCGGCTTTCCTTTCATCTCCGACATATATATATATATATATAGCATATATATAGCAAGATTTTACGTATCTCTAAATTATTCACAGAAAATTAATACGGCACATAAATTAGACTTCGGATTGTAAATATTAAGAATAAATAACCGATACAGTCTCACAAAAATAGAAGGATAAAGATAGAGATAAGGGATCAAAAACAACAGTTATTTTTCAAATTTGTATGAAAAGCCCTTAAGAAAAAAAGTTCCTCCTTAAATTGAAAACAGTTATATGTATAGAAATCAAACTTGCGATAAAAGTAAAAAAGATAGAAAATAAGAAAATTGTATTTGTTTGTATGACTCACTTTGCATGTAGTATAATTTCCACCGCTATTTTAGCATAGAACGCTATTTTCAAACACGAATTTTTCCAACTCGATAGTCCCTTGCTTTACTGTAAACGGAAAATTCTTTCGTGTTCTCAACCAAATTTATCAAATTCCAGCAATGACACATGCTATGTGATTGTCAGTAGAACATGGAGAAATGTTTCCAGTAAAGTTTCGAGCGACTTATCGCCGATTTTCAGGAGACACTGCGACGATATCGCGTGTACAGTGCTTCTATCGGTGTTGATGCGCTTTAATACATAGTGCAAGAGAACACTAATAAGATTTCCCAGTGGGCCTGTAAATCCTTATAGATCACTCAAAAATATATCATATTGTTTGCTTCAACTACTAGCAATTTAAAACGTCGTCTACATATATTTAGAAAGTTAGCAAAGACATATATTTGTTCCTGAGCATGATTTCTATCAGTTGAGCGTTGTAGCAAAATGTCCGATACAATTTAATGTTGAATTTGTCTTTTTTTTAGGCTAGCTTGATTGGATTACAGGTAGATTTAAACGATCCGTGTGTTGCATCTCCAAGGCATCTTCGACTCATCGATACGCAGTGATACCCGGCAAACTTCTAGTGGACAAGCGACGTTGCTTGCAGGCAGTATATATACATGTTTTGGCATGTGTTGTCGGCAGGCAATGTCTACAGACGCCTGTAGTCTGCCCGTACGCGCCTTAAGTTTCACTGACAGACATTGTCCGCCGATTACTACGACATCTGTCTGTGGACAATAGGCCGTCAGTGTGGAGTTATCTTTACCCGAATAATTTAAGAAATATAAAATAAACTTCAACGAAAAGTTGCTAGCTTCGATATCTTACTAATACAATGTTATCGAAATTGAATAAACCTCGTTACTGTATTTAAAAGGAAATTGCATTTATATTTCAAGTTTATAGAGACAACAACAACAACCAAACAAAGAATCGCAACGAAGAAATAAACGGATACAACAAATAGAACACTGGATCGAAGATAGAACAATAAACAAGATAGAACCAAGAAAACAACAGTAACGAAGAACCGGGGCGCAGAAAAAAGCACGAAGCGTGCGAGCTGGAGAGGAAACCTGTGACCGTCGGTGCAAGCGGTAAGCATACAAAATGGTTGCCGAGCAGGAATAATCGGCTGGAGAGCCAACCTGCTGGGACCGAGCTATATGGTGGCAGGTATCGCGTGGCGCCAGCTAAGCGAGCTGCCGCCCGAAAGAGTAGGTTTAACTTGTCCAATGATCCGCAAGGAGAGGGCAAGTCGCGCGCCGACCATCTATGCGCGCCATTCCCAAGTCGAACGCGAACATCTAAATGCGAAGCCAGTATGCGTTTTTACTGCAGGTATGGCGCGGTCGACCAAAAGGTCGGGCCCTCAAACGCACACATTACTTGTACAATTCGAGTGCTGCAGATACGGAAAAGCAATTTATAATTTATCGTAATTTATCATAATGCGAATTTTGGCGCGTCGTCATAAATAGATTTTTATTTAAAACGAAATTGTTAAATATCCTTTTGTATCAATTCACATAACGTTAATAAATCAATATTAGACATATTACTCATAAATTGTACATATCTTTGTGCATATACGCATAGTTTTCGTGCATATATCAATATTTGTATATTTTATGTGTATAACTTTCATATGCTTTTCGCAAATTTTACATTCATAAACATCTGCAATCTACACGTTACGTTTTTCGTTGTATCTACAAGTACGGACATTAGATATTCTATTACATTCTTTTATTATAATCTTTTGATATATTTATAGTTGTTTAATTATTAGGTCATCCCATAAGTTCGTGCCGTTTTTCGAGAGGTTATATATGTTAAGATCGTTTACATACCTTTCAGTTTCATGAAAAAATGTAATCCCCCTCTCGTTGTACAACTTCTTCCCATTTTTCTGGTAGGTTCCGTCTCGATAAAAGTTCTCTTGTTTTTTCTTTAAAATAATTTTCTATGCTATTTTTGAGAGTGTCAATATTTTCAAATTTTTTAGCTACTAAAAAGTGTTGTAATGCTCTGAACAGGTGGTAATCAGATGAGGCAATGTCTGGGGAATATGGGGGATGTGGTATAATTTTTCAATTAAATTCAGACAATTTTTTTGTAACGCTTTTCGCGACATGCGGTTTAGCATTGTCGTGATGGAAGATAACGTTGTTCCTATTCACTAAACCTGGCTGTTTTTCAGCTAGTGCTTCCCTTAATTTTTCCAACTGAGCGCAATATTTGTCTGAATTAATGGTATCACCACTAGATAAAAGTTCAAAATAGAGTATTCCTTTATAATCCCACCATACACACAAAAGAACTTTACGTGGATGTAACCCTGGTTTTGCACAGCGTTCAGGTGGCTGATTTCGTTGGGATCAGCTACGTTTCCGTTCAGGGTTTTCGGAAAGTATCCACTTTTCATCACCAGTTACCAGGGGCGTTTAAGGAATGGTTCACGTTTATTACGCGCAATTAATGACATACACGCTGTCGTTCGTTCAAGACGGTTCCGTTCCGTAAGTTCATGGGGCACCCAAACGTTCAACTTTGACATCATCCCCATTTTTTTTAAACACCTATGAATCGTTGTCTTAGGTATTTTCAGGACATTTGACATCTCTTGAACTGTCAAACTTGGTGATTTTTCAACAAGATCCCGAATTTTATCTCCGTCTGTCTGAGGAGGACGCCCGGAGCGTACCTCCTCTTCTAAACAGAAATTCCCAGCTCCAAAACGTTGGAACCACTTCCTACAGGTGCGAGATGAAAGCGTATTTTCTCCGTAAACAGCATATATGTTTTTCCTGGCAATTGTTTCCGAACTTTCTTTCCGAAATTCATATAACATGAGATGTCGAAAATGGATACGCATTTCACTCGTGATTTTTTACTGTTAGAAGTCACTGTGTTCACTATATTACGATCTTATGCCCACGAAGATCTACTCTAGCCTGTTCTCGATCAGCTAAGCTCAAGTGCATTGGTCCCTTATCGCCGTATGTTTAGAAATCGACACATGAAATATATACACAAAAGTGTATAAATATATACACAAAAGTGTATAAATATATACACAAAAACTTATGGGATCACCTAATATGTAAACGATTTTGAACTATTTAATTTAATAAAGACCTTAGATCGACGGATTTTAATTGCTGTCACATAATCGTTAATTCATTACTTTTCCTCCAACTGTCACGAATTTTCACAAAGTGTGTATTTCGGATCGTTAATCTCCTACGGATGTAAACTTCATTTTCTTAATAATCTTGGTCAATCATGTATCACATTTTCTATAAAATCTATAAGATCAGCAAGTGCTCTAATACTTGTGAATAATCATATATCTTAATTCGTGCCTTTTGTATTAATACAGAAGCTTCATGCGAGAAAGAATTTTCGATATAGATGTTCTCAATGTTGTAAATCGAGTTCTGCCAGAGCA
>NW_022883039.1:0-27039 GCF_011952255.1 Bombus vosnesenskii
ACACCCTACATTTCAAAAATTCCTTTTCAAATTCATTCGGTATGCCAGTCACTAGTTGCTCTTTACCCAAAATCTCTAAATATTTAAAATTTACGTGTCCTAGCATCCTATGCCATCTTTCCTTTTTACTCATACCACTACGTTCGGTGCTGTTTACTAAGTGCGCCGTTGCTGTCCATATGCCTGCTCTTGAGTTTCCATGCTCGCCCGTGCCGGTTCTTCATTGACGATGAAAGTTTCCACGTCCTCTGCTCGTATTGCCTTTGTTCCCTCTTCCTCTGTTTCGACCACGTGTCGGCCCATGCCAATAGCCGTTACTGCTTCCCGCTTGGACGCCATTTTGACACTCTCTCGCAAAGTGTCCTAATCTTCCACATCTGAAGCATCCTTCCTTTTTTGCAGAAAAGGCGTTGGTTTGCCTTTCTCCTCGATTGGATTTATTTTTCTTCTCTGCTATTTCCATTTTATTTTTCACATACGCTACCGTTTGATTCTCTTCTTTCAATGCGTCTATTATGTCCGCTATGTAGCTGTATTCTTCGGGTAACGTATTCAGCATGTAATTCAGCTTTTCCCTCTCACTTACCTGTGCGCCCGCACTTTTTAATTCATTTATTAATTTTTCGAAATCGTTAAAGAATGATGCTGAATCACTGTAGTTCTCCAGTCTTATGTTTTCCAATCTCCTTCTGCATACGATCTGCAGTGCCGTCGACTCTTTCAAGTACATTTCATCGAACCTTTTTATTATATCATACGCCGTTTTTCCTTCCGTAACATACTCCAATTGTCTGTTCGATATTGCACTATAAATTATATTAATCGCCTTCAAATCCTTTTTGTCCCAGTCTTCATCGTCTCTTTCGTTCTTCATTCTAGTTGTAACAACCTCGCATTCCTTATATTTGAGAAACATCGTGATTCTTTGCTTCCACATTCCATAGTCCTCACCATCGAATATAGGTATCATGATTTCCGATCTCTCCATTTTAATTGATTCTTCTTTTTTTTCTTTTCTTACTCAAGCGTTCCTACGTGCTCAAAGTATATTTTTTCCTCTGAAAGTTTTTTTTTCTTTACTGAAAACTCACTCGCAAGATCGTAACCATGCACTAAATATCTTGCAAAACTAGTAACCACGCTCTGCTACCATGTTAAGGAAATTCGAGGATTTGGAAATACAAATTATTGACTATATTTCCCACACAACAGTTATACATCTATATTACTCTCTGAAGAACGTCTTGCACGCACGCTGGTCGCCAACCGACTATCCTAGATTCTTCTAACATCTGGCAGCAGTCTTTTGTCTCCACTAAGTCCTTGACGCCCTCTAACCCTTACACACACACTCTCATGTACAGTGTAAATGTATCACTTCCCTAACAGTAAAATGTTACAACTGTAATGGAAACCACCCAGCCAGCTATAAAGGATGCGAAATCAGAAAACAATCACAACGTAAACAGTTTCCACCACTTGGCAATAGATCAATCAATAACTACCAACCACAACAAAGTATAACGGATAATTAAGCAACATTGAAAGCACAAAATGAACCAAAAGCTATAAACGGAAACACCGATCCCCAAGGAAACCGCAGCTACGCGCATGTAACCCAAAACATTAGACAAACAACGCCCACAAACAAACAGAATCAAAGCAACAACACCGAAGACGATACAGAAATCAAAGAAATGCTCAAACAATCCATTAAGGGTACAGAGATATTAAGAAAAATGGTAAGTGAGAAAAACACAATACTAAGGCAACAAGTACAACAAACAACAGTCATGTTACTACTCACAAACTTGCTAAGTAAAAAATAAAAATGGACATGCTTGAAATAGCAGCATGGAACTCTAACGGACTATAACAAAGGGCCCTAGAAACTAAAATATTCCTGTATAATAATAATATCGACATACTACTCGTATCGGAAACATACTTCACTATAAAAAGTTACATAAAAATACCGTACTACACAATATATGATACCAAGCATCCCTCAGAAAAATCACACGGGGGGACCGCAGTAATAATAAGAAACGACATTAAACACCACTAACACAGCCAAGCTAGTAAGGAATATATACAAGCAACCACCGTTACTGTACAAACTAGCAGCAACCATTTACAGTTGTCAGCAGTATATGTACCACCGCGACACAAAATGACATCACAAACGTGGGAAGAGTACTTTCAACACCTAGGTGGCAAGTATATCGCAACGGGAGACTACAATGCGAACCACACGCTATGGGGATCAAGAATTACCACACCTCGAGGTAGAACCCTGGAAAAATACATTAACAACAACCTCAATATATTATCCACAGGAAGACATACTGGCCGACAGACCTGAGCAAAATACTCGATTTTGCAGTTACAAAGAGATTAAACGCAAATAAACTAAAAATAACACCCAGCCTCATTGCATACAGCCCAATTGCTTACAGAAACAAATTAATACTTTATAGCAATCCAGGGACACTATGCAACAGAACAACCAAATGGCAAATTTTTAAAGAAATAATCGAGAGCAAAACCAGTTGCAGCATCCCATTGGAAACACCCGAACACGTCGAACAGGCAGTAACACCATTGACAGAAACTATCCAAGAAGCATCATGGACAACCACTATACCTGAACCAACCAACAGACAAACAAAAACAATTCCATCAGACATACTTGAAAAAATTAGAGAAAAAAGAAAAGCGAAAGCAAAATGGCAAAAACATAGAACATGAGAAAACAAAAAACACCTAAACAAACTTGCAAAGGAAATAAAAAACAAAATAAAAGTGCACAACAATAACGAATTCACAAAATTCATAGAGTCACTCTCTGCTCACGAGAACTCCAACTACCCCCTATGGAAAGCCACGAAAAAAGAAGAAACCAATAAAACTAGTCACAGCAATCAGGACGGCAGACAACACATGGGCAAGAAGCAACGAAGAGCAAGCTGAAGAATTTTCCAACCACCTTTGAAACATATTTATACCACATAATATCAACAACAGCAACCCCAAATGTCATACAGACGAGAATGCGTTTACCACTAGTACCTCAACTGACAACCACTATACCATACCTAAAACAACAGCACAAGAAATTAGAAACATAATCGAGAAAACAAAAAACAATAAAACACCACGAATCGACCTAATCAATGGTAAAATCTTGAAAAACCTTCCGCCAAAAGCGATAACACTAATGACAATAATATTCAATGCAATACTAAGAATCCAATACTTTCCTAAACTGTGGAAACTAGCACAGGACATAATGTTACCTAAACCAAGCAAAGAACCACACCAAACTGCATCTTACAGACGAATATCACTACTTCCTGTGTTTTCCAAAATACTAGAGGAAATAATATGCAACCGCATAAAACCAATAATATAGAAGGAAAAATTAATACCAGATCACCAATTTCGATTCAGAAACATACACTCCACTATGGAGCAAATGCACAGGCTCATTAAAGAAATAATACTAGCATTAGAAAACAAACAATACTGTACAGCTCTCTCTATGGACATAGATAAAGCATTTGACAAAATAAACCACGAAAGCCTACTACAAACAATCAGGAAACAATTTCCGGAGCAAATATACCAATTAATAAAATCTTATTTAAGCAGCAGAACCTTCGTAATAAAAATCAAGGACACATACTCTGAAGTTAAAGACGTCAAGGCAGGGGTTCCGCGAGGAAGCGTCTTAGGATCAATACTATACACAAAACATACCAACAACTACTAATAGCAAAATACTGACACCCACGGACGACACAGCTGTACTAGTCAGGCACACTAACCCAGAAATAGCAGTCAAATTACTACAAGAACATATCACAAAAATAGAAAAGTGGCTGCAAGATAAACAAATAAAAGCAAACCCCGATAAATGCAACCATATTACACTCACACTGCGAAAACAGACACCATCAAACATCCTACTGAACGGCACGCACATACCGCAAACAAAGCAAGCCAAATACCTAGGACTAGACCACCTAGAAACACAACTCACATGGAAACAGCATACTAAATCAATAATAGACAAAATACAGACAACAAGGAGACAAATGCATTGGCTAACAAGTCGAAAAACCAAATTAAGCATAGAAAATAAATTAAAAATATACAAAACGATCATAAAACCAATCTGGACGTACGGAATACCACTATGGGGGGCAGCGGCAATGAGCCATATAAACAAAATAGAGACAGTACAAGCTAAAATTCGTAGAACAATAGTAAACGCCCCATGGTACGTTAGAAACGAAGGCATACGGAAGGACCTGGGAATACCAATGGTCAAAGAGAAAATTAGCAGACACGCAGAAAAATACAAAGAAAGAATAGGAACACAGCCGAACTGGCTAGCTGCGGAAACGATCAACACCCCAAACATGGATAGAAGGCTGAAAGGGAAATACCCAGCAGACCTCACAAAGGACACAACCAAACAAACACGAAGATGGTATCCCACTGGGGGTAGCTACCCACATAATAATCTAACAGCTAAAAAATTCTACCAAATGTCCAAACTGGACAAATTGTGAATCTAATCTGTAAAATAAAAAAAAAACCTGTGATCTGAGTTTAGATCTCAGTTTAGAGTGATACATCTCCTAAAAGGATTAAGAGATTTTTTAACAAATTCCCAAAATAACAGTGAATTTTAGAACAAAGATAATGGAAATACATAAACATCTTGTTAATAACGACGTGGGTATACTGAACTAATGCTAAAAAAAGTTCTCTTTGTCCAACGACCTCTTGATTCCTATACAACCTCTCCTGCTTATCTTGCGCACGCGTTACATTCACGTACCGTTACATGCATTGCCATTCCATACTTTTCGTATCCTTTTTATACTGTTACTTGAATATAGAATTATATAAAAAATACAAGAGCACAAAGATATAGAAAATATAAAAATATAAAAATAAAAGATTACAAAACTGTCAAAATTACAGAAAATCAGATTAAACATTAGTACCTATATTCTACATTCTTTTTGTATTACATATACATTTTTTACATTATAAATGTCGGGTTTACATTAGAATTAGGGTTAGGGGCGTGAAACGAATCTTCACTTGGATTACACATTGTCGTTGTGCAATAGGGAAGACATTGACTAGTGCAACTGCGATTATTATAGAATCGGACAAGTAACCGTGGTAATTAGATACTCAAGAAACTAATGACAATGATCCTAAGTGCAATAACGAATCCGCGGTCAACGGAATAGTGGATGTACAGGCTCACAAAATCTAAGTCGGATGCGTAATATTCACTGGTCGTAAAGGGTTACTCCTTTCATCAGTGAGATCGCGAGCGAGAATGCCTTTCCCGTCCCGATGATGCCACAGAGGAAAACTATAATGGGGTGTGTCTAAGAACACGAGATCATCGGATTCGTCGAGAAAAGCCTTCGTCCAGAAAGTAAGGGAAATTGGCGTTGCTGCTAATTGGTCAATCTCCATATCGGTAGTTAGAAAAGGATGCTAGCCGCCCTTGAGGGAGGGTTGCTAGTGGGAGACGTCGTTCGTGGAAAAATAGGTCTCTCCCGTCTTCCCGTAACTGGGACAAAGACTGTGTGTCTGTTGAAGGATTTTAGGTAACTAGATATTAGTGTTTATGACGGTCCTCGGGCTAGCCGATCACGTACTGTGGAGACGCGTCGACATCTGGTAAACATCCTGCCCGGAGAATAGGATCTGCGTGTGGCGAGCTACGGGACAGAAACCGTTGGAATGTTTACTGCCATGTGCCGCTACAAGTCTTTCTTTTAAGGATAGCTATAGGATTACTTAATGCCTTTGTTAGATGGAGAGTTCGTCCCGTTGACCGCGGCTACGTTCGGCGACTAATTGTCGCCTTGAGCCCAAGCTCATTGTCACAAGTCTCAAACAAATACAATTGGTTAGAATGGCGGCAAATCGTTTAGTTACAACTGTAGATTTTAATTACAATGTTTTTATGGATTTTCCCGAGGTTTCAGAGGGAAGGCACCGGTGTCCTCTTATCTCCGACATATATATATATGTCGAGGTTGCATTGAGGATCAGGTTGGGGGCGTTCGGCGAGTTGACCTGAGGGGCAGCCATCGTTGCGATATCACGCAAACACCGTTTATTAACACAAATATCGAGAGTACAGAACCGGCGATCAACCTGGGGATTAGATGCTCGCGGTACTGGTGACGATGGTCTCCGGTTCGGTTACGAATACGCGGCCGACGGGGTGATAGATATGCTTAGTAGAACTCAAACGTGCACTGCTCCTGATCGTAAGACGCTCCGTGCTTCCTCGCTCAGATCTCTAGCAAGAATGCCCCAGTGCCCGTCCCGAGGATGCCCGACCCCCGTGTCTCCATCGGTCGCTTTTGGGACCAACCTGCCTGTCCATTAGGAAACTCTTAATTGCCGGAAGTGACCTAGGTTTTATGGCGGGTCCTCGGGCTAGCGGTACTCGTGTCGCGCAAGTGCCTCAACTTTGGGTATTCATTGTCTGAGGGGCCCGTTGGAATGTTTTACTGCCCGGTACTTCCTGTACTGGAGGTCATACTATCGCTCTATACCTTTGCTAGACAAAGCGCCCGTCCCGTCGACCGCGGTTACGTTGGGCGACGGGCCGTCGCCCCGAGCCAAAGCTCACCATCACCAGTCTCGAACGATTACAATCGGATTAGCTAACTGTCATCGTTTAACTACAGCTATAGTAGACCCTGGAGTACACTGTTGCTGGACTATCCCAAGTTCTAGGTGTTCCGGTGTTCTTCTCTCTCCGACATATATATATATATATACATTTTAAATGTTAAGGTTATCTATTTTATGTTTGTTAAATATATTTAATTTTATATTTCCCCCTTTTTTTTAATTAATAATATATCTATATATATATATTTTTTTTTACATTTGCATTTGACAGTGTAGTTGCGCATAGAACATGGCTGCTCATAAATGTCATTAGTAAAGTTATAGTGGCGGGTCTTTAGTTTTGTTATCGAAGTAATTTTCCGTCTGTCGCTCGTTTTTCCTTATTCTACCGCAATTAGAACATTTATTTATTAATATTGTTTAAAGTGACAATAGTATTGTTCGTGTGAATATACATACATATATATATATATTTATGTTGTGTGTCATTTTAATATGACTAATGTTTTGTAATTCTTCGATAGCGTTATTTATTGTTTTGAGTAGTTTATTTTATAGAGTGTTCGATAATATAAAACATACGCACACACACACACACACACACACACACACACACACACACACACATATATATATACGTATTCATATGCATATTTCTTCTGGCAGTGTAGTATTCATACGAAATGAAATGTCAATTATTTATTTTATATTAACTTCATTTAACAAGATAGAACACGCATACGCACACGTATATATGTATATATTTCTGGCAATGTGATTTTCATTTAGATTCCTTAGCGATATAATGTGTATTTGAGGTTATGTGTCAATCATTTGATTTCATATATACATATATATCTTGTATTGTGGCAACATAGTATTGAAGATTTTGTTTCTAGATTATTGTGTGTTTAATGTGTGTTTACATACTTGTGTTTGATGATAGAATTCCTCAAGTCGTTGCGGTGTTAATTATTTTGAGCGTTTGGCCTATCGATAGGTTGTCGCTTAGTCCCAAGTGTTGCGTTGTGTGTTCTATTTCTTTTGTAGATTATTAGTAATGGTTTAGTTTAGAATATAGATTATTTATATATTTATGTAGAGACATGCATGTTTCGTAATGTAGTTCTTATTTTATAACTCTTTACCGGAATGTAGGCTAGTTTTAAGTATGTATCTTAGATTACTAATTTGATTTAATAATGTAGAATGCGCACACGTTAGTAGTAATTTAGTTTAGAATATAGATTATATATATTTATATATAGACATGGATGTTTCGTAATGTAGTTCTTATTTTATAACTCTTTACCGGAATGTAGGCTAGCTAAGTATGTATCTTAGATTACTGTTTGATAGAATGCGCACACATATATATATGTTTCTGACAATGTAACTTTTATTTCTTTAATAATACAATATTGTATGTTTTATGTATTCGTTAGACTATTAGTTTTTGACTTCATATATACTTATATTTCATAAATTGATAATATTGTATTTGTTGCATAGTATTGGAAGTACTGTCTCTAATATTTACTAGTTTATTACATGTCTGGCATATATGTTTATACTTATATGTAACTCTCCAAGTTGATTGATTAAAATATATTTATATATACATGTATTCCTGGCGTTTCAATTATTTCCCCTTTTTGTAGTTATTCTTATTTCCTGGTTTATTTGTTTGGTTCGTAACTCGTTCAATCCATTAGCTGGTTCTATTTATTTTATTTTATACTGGTTGGATTTATATTATATTGAACCATAAGTTTTTAAATTGCAAGTCGGTTATTGGTAGGTTTATTTAGAGTTGTGTGTATATGTGTTTTGTTTATTGGTTGGATCTATTAGTCGCCCTCGTTTTGTTAATCCTTCCTTTAGTTTCGTAGCGCCGTGTGTTCGTTTGTGCATGCAAATCCTTATTCGCGCGTTTTGTATAGAATGGTTTTCTTGTTCTTGTTACGGCGCGTGCGGAGCGCGGGACGTGACACCCCCGCCCTTGGAGTTCAAATTTCCAAAGGAAATTTGACTGATGGTGTCTCTGAGTTCGCTCAAGGCGGACGTAGATGTCGTTGGTTGTTGAGTGACTACCGGTGTTATCGATATCCCTTGAGGTTGTGATGTTTGATCATCGATATTTCGTCTTCCTTTGAGGTATAGGAGCAGGTGGGTGACTGATCCGCATATTGCTCCTAATAGGGCGATTCCACATCCGTAAGTTTCACGTAACTGGTATCCGTATATGGCTATATCTATTATCGTCTTGATTAATTTAAACATTACGAGTATTCCAAATATTGCTGCACTGACAGTTCCAAATTCCATGAAACCAGTCCATAAGCTTGATACGGTATTTTTCGCTATTGTCGTTAATGTGTTTTCGTCCATCATTCCCAGGATGTTTACTGTTCCAGGGACGATTGTTTTTCCTGTCGCTCCTCTGGCCAATGTGTTCAAGACTGCAGATTTTTCTGCCGGGAACATGACGTGGTCCCGTAGTGCGTCGAGGTCTTTTTGGGTATATATTCCGCTCGTGGCCAACGACGATGGTGCTGAATATCGCCACGTTTGGCGCACGTCCGGGCGGAGTTCCTGTGGTGTGATTCCTTTGCCAAACGGATAGCTCCGAGTAGCATTCTGTTGTATGTCGTACCTTTACTTGTACCGGAATGCATTCGACTATATGGACCGCTTCTCCTGTGATCAGAGCCATGTGTCCTGGGTTTTGGTTATAGTGTATGCAAATTCGTCGGGCGGTAAGTTTGCCAAGCTTAAAGCGTTCTCTATTAGTTTCTTCTGTGTGGTGCGTCTTTGTGTCGGTATATCATGGTATAATGTTGTCATTTGTTATTTTACTTTCGATTTTATTAGAAATAAGAATAACCTTTTATTATTATTAATATATATATATATATATAGAAAAAGAAAATTTTTATATTTATATGTATTTTTTTCTCTTTTTTTTTCTTGTTGTTAAAACCTTTGTTTTATTTTAGGTTTTACGTACATGTTATCAGTGAAAATAAATATTATGAATGCTACTTGGGTTATAATTATATACATATATGCATACGTATTGGTAAGTAGTATAGATGAGATTTGTTTTATTGTTATGAATATATAAGTATATATTATCAATAGGAATAGATATTACAAATATAGCTTGTCTTTGAATATATATATGTCGGAGATGAAAGAACACCGGAGCCTTTGGAATTTTGGATAATCCCGCAACATTGTAACCTAGAGTCTACTATAGCTGTAATTGAACAATTGTAGTTATTCAACCCGATTGTAATTATTCGAGAATTGTGATAATGAGCTCGGGCTCGAGGCGACAGTCAGTCGCCGAACGTAGCCGCGGTCACGGGATGAACGCTTTGCCTAACAAAGGTATGAAGTAATTCTATAGCTCTCCTTAAAAGAAATATTTGTGGCGACACGCGACAGTAAACATTCCAACGGTTTCTGTCCCGTGGCTCGTGCATACCCTATTCTTCGAGTAAGATGATTGCCAGATGTCGATGCGTCTCCGCAGTACATGTTCGGCTAGCCCGAGGGCCCGTTATAAATCTTAAGGTTTAGTTAACTAAAGTCCTTCAAACAGACAAACGGTCTTTGTCCCAACTACGGGAAGATAGGGGAGACATATTTTTCAACGAGCGGCGTCTCCCACTAGCAACTTTCCCTCGAGGGCGGCTAGCATCCTTTTCTAACCACCGATATGGACATTAACCAATTAGCAGCAATACTTTCTGAACGAAGGCTTTTCTCGACGAATCCGATGATCTCGTATCCTTAGACACACCCCGTTATAGTTTTCCTGTGTGGCATCATCGGGACGGGAAAGGCATTCTCGCTCGCGATCTCATCGATCCAAGAGTAACGCCTTCGCGATCAGTGATTTTTCTCAGACTTAGACTTTGTGAGTACGTTCTGTTGTCATCCCGTTGACCGCGGATTCGTTATTGAGCCCGAGAGCATCGTCACTAGTGTCGCGAGTGCCGAACCGCCGTGATCAATTGTGAAGACTGTAATAATTCTATCATTGTAATAAACTACGCCTGTGTGTACCGTATCAATGGCTAATCCTCGAGAAGATTCATTTGACGCCCACAACCCCATTTCCAATGCCGATCCGACATATATGTGCGTGTAATGGTAAATATGACGGCTTATTTTTATGAGTCACTTGCATTATCAATGGAAGTGAGTGTTATAAATATCGCCTACTTTACAACATGCGTGTATATATATATTGGTAGATATAAGTGAGAATTATATGTATAGTTATAAATGTTGTTTGTTTACAGGTGGATAGCAAAAGTATTTGGTTTCGTGGGTGGCGTACAGGTGCCTTACAATTCTACGGTGCGGATTGCTATTCCTTGGACTAAAAAAATTTCTTTCGAGATGAGTCAGATTATTGTAACGATCATGCATGGGAGAATTTTCTGCAGAGATTCAAAATGCTCTCTGGATTCCTCGTGAAACGTCTGGACAACACCTACATGTACTTCCATCCGTCGTTCAGAGAATGGTTGATGAATTCGCCATCCGTTCTGCACACACATACAAAAATAGTTAATGTATATATATGTCGGAGATGAAAGGAAAGCCGAAGCCTTTCCTTGGAAATCTTGGGAACATCCTCTAGTACCTTAGCCTAGATTTTATTATAGTTGTAATTGCTTACGATTTGTAATAAGCGAGATTGGGTTCGAGGTGACAATAGGTCGCTGAACGTAGCCACGGTCACGGGATGGATGTTTTATCTAACGGAGGTCTGGAGTGGTTGTATGTGTTTTCCGAGAAATGTGGTTGTGGCGGCATGCGGCCTCGAGAGCGGGCCTAGCCACGTGTGATGTTGCCTCGGAGGTGCCGATGCAATGGGACATACATTGTATTAGTAATCAAAACTCCAGGCAGAAACTGCCTAGCAACGGCGTTTGGAACTTTCTCGATGCTTCCAACGCGTGTGCCTAGCAACGGCGTTTGGAACCTTCTCGATGCTTCCAAACGGGTATAGAAAACAAAATGCAATCGTACAGGGAGAAAAATCTCCACGAGGCTGGCATTCTTGCGATTGCCTTGGAGAGTGATACATCGAGCATTTTCGGCGATCGCATTTGCGTCTAAGTTAGTTTCGCTTAGTAAGGAGTTATCCCGGTGACCGTGGATTCGTTTGAACTCAAACATTGCTAATAGTATTATTTAATTTAATTATTCGTAGATCGTATTATTCATTGGGCTTAGTGTTTGTTAGACTTATTATTAGTTGTACTTATTATTTGTTAAGCTTAGTGATAGACCTGTATACACGTGTAAATAAAATCTCGGCTTTGTGAAACGATGGCTAGTCCACATGAAGAGTCGTCGCGCGCCCAAAATTCGAATCGTGATCCGACATCAGAAGTGGGATTAGAACCGTTTAAAGTGCTACAAGAGCAAATGGTCCTTATGAGCGAGTTGATTCAGACGCTAGCGCACAAACCGGAGGAGCAAAGACCGAGTACGGAATCTAAGGATGCAACGTTACCACGTTTTGACCCCGAAGGTGCGGGCGCCGATCCATCCGCGTGGTGCTCTCATGCTGATTTGATTTTGAAAGACCACCCGATGCAAGATAGTGCGTTACTTTCCGCTCTAAATCGCGCCCTAAGGGGTCCTGCTGCGCAGTGGCTTTCACAAATGGTGCGCGGTGGAAAGCTTACCTGGCCAACGTTTAAGGAACAATTTCTTTCGCGTTTTGGTGGCAGAGAGACAGCCGCTTCGGCGTTACTAAGGATATCCAGAGAACGACCGTCGGAGACTGAATCCCCGGGAGCGTACGGTAGTCGCCTCCGCTCCATGCTGCAGATGAAGTTGCAGGATCTAACGATGCCCGAAGTGATCCATGCCCTCGCCCTTTATATACTGAGTTCACAAGATCGACGCTTTCGGCGACTAACGCTCGCGAATAATATCAGGACGGAGGACCAATTTCATGATGAAATGAGGCTTCTCCCTTACAACGATCAGCCGACATTTTCGCCAAGAAATTCACTAACGGAACCTGAAGCTAAACGAAGCAGGCTATCAGTTCCTCGGATTAAGTGCTACCGCTGTGGTGCTCTCGGACATAGGAGAACGGAGTGTCGCCTGCAAATACAAACGGGGAAGGAGCAGGATATACGAAACCCGAAGGAAAAACGACCAGCCGCATCGTCGAAGGTGACCTGCTTCAAATGCCACGAGGAGGGACATATCGCGCCTAATTGCCTATCATCGCGGAAAAGAAACTACGATTCCATTGACGAACGCCGGATCGACTCCTGTGTAGTGGAAGCTCCGGCTGGTAGATTAAGCCATCTGGGTGAGTCGTATCCATTTTACTTTGATTCTGGGGCCGAGTGTTCGTTAATCAAAGAGGCCCTAGCCTCGAAATTTTCGGGTAAAAGAATAACCGATGTGGTAGTGATGCGAGGGATCGGGAATACTTGTATTAAGAGTACACTTCAGATTTTGTCCACTGTTTGTATTAACGGTCTTACATTGGAGATAGTTTTTCATGTCCTTGCCGACGATTACCTAAAATACGATATCATGATTGGTCGCGAGATTTTGAGCCAGGGATTCGGCGTAAATATCACGCAAAATAGCCTCGTTATTTGTAAAACAAAGGTCGTTAACGCTTGTGGTAAAGTCGCGGAAGATGCGGTCAACATTAACGAGGTTGACACTGATGTGATCGGTAACGACAGAGATCGATTAATCTCTGTTCTCGAAAAATTTAAAGAATCATTCATTACGGGTTTCCCGCGTACTCGCGTCAATACGGGTCAGTTGGAAATACGGCTAATTGATCCCAACGTCACCGTGCAGAGAAGCCCTTACAGGCTTAGCGAGGAAGAGCGAAGAATAGTACGCGAGAGAATAGACGAATTAATGAAAGCACAAATCGTAAAACCTAGTAATTCGCCGTTCGCGAGCCCTATGATACACTTGAAGAAGAAGGACGGCTCAGACAGATTGTGTGTAGACTTTCGAGCGCTGAATAAAAATACGATCGCGGATCGGTATCCCTTACCCCTTATTGCTGACCAAATCGCGAGATTGCAGAGTGCGAGATACTTCATTAGCCTGGACATGGCTAGCGGATTTCACCAGATCCCCATTCATCCTAACTCGACGGAATATACTGCGTTCGTTACCCCCGACGGTCAATACGAATACGTGACGATGCCGTTTGGATTGAAAAATGCACCAGCCGTTTTCCAGAGAGCCATTTTCAAGGCCTTAGGCGACCTCGCTTATTCGTATGTCATTGTTTATTTGGACGACGTTCTAATAATCGCCGACTCAATAGATCAAGCTCTAGAAAGGTTGCACACTGTACTAAACACACTCGTAAACGCCGGATTTTCTTTCAATTTCGCTAAATGTTCTTTTCTGAAAACGTCGGTACTTTATTTGGGATATGTAATTCGTAACGGAGAAGTTCGTCCAAGCCCGGGAAAAATACAAGCTTTGAATTCTTTACCTGCACCGTCGACTGTCACACAGCTTAGGCAGTTCATAGGTTTGGCCTCTTACTTCCGAAAATTTATTCCTAAATTTTCACAAGTGATGAACCCCTTGTACGCACTCACTTCTAGTAACAAGCACATAACTTGGACGGACAGGCACGAAAAGATAAGACAACAGATAATTTCCGTTCTGACCGACGCGCCAGTGAATGATATTTGATCCCAATCATCCCATAGAGCTACATACCGACGCTAGTTCGGAGGGGTATGGAGCTATTTTAATGCACAAAGTCGAAAAGGAAAACAGAGTCATCGAATATTATAGTAAAAGAACCAGTCCCGCGGAATCTAGGTATCATTCGTACGAACTGGAGACACTAGCAGTAGTAAGCGCTGTCAAGCATTTCCGACACTACTTACATGGACGGAAATTCTTAGTAGTTACCGACTGTAATTCCTTGAAAGCCTCCAGCAACAAAGTAAACTTAAACGACCGGGTTTATAGGTGGTGGGCTTATTTGCAAACATTCGATTTTGACATCATGTATCGAGAGGGTAAACGAATGGCCCACGTAGATTTCTTTTCGCGAACCCCCGTAGACTTGAATCGCCGTACGATAGACAAGGTCGCAGAGAAAGAGATTAATCTGGCCGAGATCTCCGAAGATTGGCTATTAGCGGAACAACGTCGCGATCCGCAAATCTCCGAAATCGTTAATAAATTACAGAACGAAGAGCTCGCGGAAGATATCGCGAATACCTACGAACTGCGATCCGGTACACTTTACCGTAAAATACAACGAAAGGGCAGAACCCTTTGCTTACCCATTGTTCCGAGAGGTTTTAGATGGTCTGTCATCAACCATGTGCATCAGTCAATTATGCACTTAGGATGGGATAAAACGCTCGAGAAGCTCTATGAGTATTATTGGTTCGAGGGAATGGCGAAGTATGTTCGCAAATTTGTCGAGAACTGCCATGCTTGTAGAGTTTCGAAGGCTAGTTCAGGTAAAATACAGGCTGAACTGCATCCTATACCTAAGACCGGCATACCGTGGCATACGGTGCACATGGACATAACGGGCAAGCTGAGTGGCAAGAATGACTCAAAAGAGTATGTCGTCGTCTTGATCGATGCCTTTACGAAATTCGTGCACTTACATTACACACGCAAATTGGATTCGCTTAGCGTTATCAAGGCACTTAAGTCCGCCGTGTTTTTGTTCGGTAGTCCCTGTCGGGTAATAGCAGATCAGGGTAGATGTTTCACGGGCCGGGAATTTCAAGAATTCTGTGCAAGCAAACAAACCAAAGTTCATTTGATCGCGACCGGTGCAAGTAGGGCCAATGGGCAAGTAGAACGTGTTATGAGCACGTTAAAAAATATGTTCACAACGGTAGAAACGACCGGGCGTTCATGGCAAGACGCGATCGGGGAGATGCAATTGGCTTTGAATTGCACCATCAACCGCGTAACCAAATCGAGTCCTTTAGAGTTATTGATTGGTAGAGCAGCAAGACCGTATGACTTATTACTACCTGATAACATTGAGGAAAAAGAAATAGATATCTCCAGTGTAAGACAACAGGCAATAAAAGAGATGGAAACTAGTGCTAGGTATGACAAAGAGAGATTCGATAAAACCAAAGCTAAAGTAGTTAGGTTTAATCCCGGTGATTTGGTACTACGCCGAAATGAAGAAAGGAACCAGACAAAATTGGATCCAAAATTCAGGGGTCCGTTTGTAATATCGGAGGTCCTGGAAGGAGACCGATATACCTTGAAAACACTGGATGGGAAAAGGTCATACAAGTACAGTCATGACAGGTTAAGGAAAATGCCGGATAGTTGCATTCCTGCGGAGTGGGATGTCTGTTGTGATGACGAGGACAGTGACCATGGCGATGTGAGTACCCCGATCCCAGAGGATCGTAGAATTATATGAGCCCAGGTGCGGCCATGGGATGGAGTTCAGTGCGGTCAGGCACGGGAAGTGACGATGTCATGAAGCTGGGAGCCGGTTTAGTACCGACAGCGACAATGTCACGAGGTTGGAGCTGGTCTAGTACCGACAGCGACAATGTCACGGATTTGGAGCTGGTCTAGTACCGACAGCGACGATGTCACGAAGCTGGAGCTGGTCTAGTACCGACAGTGACAATGTCATGAGGCTGGAGGCGGTCTAGTGTTGACAGCGATTGTGTTACGAGGCTGGTTATGCAACGAACTTTGAGAGTATGTGCGATTCGAAGGATGAGACCCATTTGGGTGTGAAATCGAGAATGGTCTGTCATGTCATTACGACCCGACTGAAAGCACGCAGAATGCAACTGGCACTTTGAATGCCAATCACAATGATACTAATCCTGTTTCCTTTTGTTTTGTTGACGAAGGTACACCCGAGGACGTGTGATAGTCAGGATGGCCGTGTCGGAGATGAAAGGAAAGCCGAAGCCTTTCCTTGGAAACCTTGGGAACATCCTCTAGTACCTTAGCCTAGATTTTACTATAGTTGTAATTGCTTAAGATTTGTAATAAGCGAGATTGGGTTCGAGGTGACAATAGGTCGCTGAACGTAGCCACGGTCACGGGATGGATGTTTTATCTAACGGAGGTCTGGAGTGGTTGTATGTGTTTTCCGAGAAATGTGGTTGTGGCGGCATGCGGCCTCGAGAGCGGGCCTAGCCACGTGTGATGTTGCCTCGGAGGTGCCGATGCAATAGGACATACATTGTATTAGTAATCAAAACTCCAGGCAGAAACTGCCTAGCAACGGCGTTTGGAACTTTCTCGATGCTTCCAACGAGTGTGCCTAGCAACGGCGTTTGAAACCTCCTCGATGCTTCCAAACGGGTATAGAAAACAAAATGCAATCGTACAGGGAGAAAAATCTCCACGAGGCTGGCATTCTTGCGATTGCCTTGGAGAGTGATACATCGAGCATTTTCGACGATCGCATTTGCGTCTAAGTTAGTTTCGCTTAGTAAGGAGTTATCCCGGTGACCGTGGATTCGTTTGAACTCAAACATTGCTAATAGTATTATTTAATTTAATTATTCGTAGATCGTATTATTCATTAGGCTTAGTGTTTGTTAGACTTATTATTAGTTGTACTTATTATTTGTTAAGCTTAGTGATAGACCTGTATACACGTGTAAATAAAATCTCGGCTTTGTGAAACGATGGCTAGTCCACATGAAGAGTCGTCGCGCGCCCAAAATTCGAATCGTGATCCGACATCAGAAGTGGGATTAGAACCGTTTAAAGTGCTACAAGAGCAAATGGTCCTTATGCGCGAGTTAATTCAGACGCTAGCGCACAAACCGGAGGAGCAAAGACCGAGTACGGAATCTAAGGATGCAACGTTACCACGTTTTGACCCCGAAGGTGCGGGCGCCGATCCATCCGCGTGGTGCTCTCATGCTGATTTGATTTTGAAAGACCCCCCGATGCAAGATAGTGCGTTACTTTCCGCTCTAAATCGCGCCCTAAGGGGTCCTGCTGCGCATTGGCTTTCACAAATGGTGCGCGGTGGAAAGCTTACCTGGCCAACGTTTAAGGAACAATTTCTTTCGCGTTTTGGTGGCAGAGAGACAGCCGCTTCGGCGTTAATCAGGATATCCAGAGAACGACCGTCGGAGACTGAATCCCCGGGAGCGTACGGTAGTCGCCTCCGCTCCATGCTGCAGATGAAGTTGCAGGATCTAACGATGCCCGAAGTGATCAATGCCCTCGCCCTTTATATACTGAGTTCACAAGATCGACGCTTTCGGCGACTAACGCTCGCGAATAATATCAGGACGGAGGACCAATTTCATGATGAAATGAGGATTCTCCCTTACAACGATCAGCCGACATTTTCGCCAAGAAATTCACTAACGGAACCTGAAGCTAAACGAAGCAGGCTATCAGTTCCTCGGATTAAGTGCTACCGCTGTGGTGCTCTCGGACATAGGAGAACGGAGTGTCGCCTGCAAATACAAACGGGGAAGGAGCAGGATATACGAAACCCGAAGGAAAAACGACCAGCCGCATCGTCGAAGGTGACCTGCTTCAAATGCCACGAGGAGGGACATATCGCGCCTAATTGCCCATCATCGCGGAAAAGAAACTACGATTCCATTGACGAACGCCGGATCGGCTCCTGTGTAGTGGAAGCTCCGGCTGGTAGATTAAGCCATCTGGGTGAGTCGTATCCATTTTACTTTGATTCTGGGGCCGAGTGTTCGTTAATCAAAGAGTCCCTAGCCTCGAAATTTTCGGGTAAAAGAATAACTGATGTGGTAGTGATGCGAGGGATCGGGAATACTTGTATTAAGAGTACACTTCAGATTTTGTCCACTGTTTGTATTAACGGTCTTACATTGGAGATAGTTTTTCATGTCCTTGCCGACGATTACCTAAAATACGATATCATGATTGGTCGCGAGATTTTGAGCCAGGGATTCGACGTAAATATCACGCAAAATAGCCTCGTTATTTGTAAAACAAAGGTCGTTAACGCTTGTGGTAAAGTCGCGGAAGATGCGGTCAACATTAACGAGGTTGACACTGATGTGATCGGTAACGACAAAGATCGATTAATCTCTGTTCTCGAAAAATTTAAAGAATCATTCATTACGGGTTTCCCGCGTACTCGCGTCAATACGGGTCAGTTGGAAATACGGCTAATTGATCCCAACGTCACCGTGCAGAGAAGCCCTTACAGGCTTAGCGAGGAAGAGCGAAGAATAGTACGCGAGAGAATAGACGAATTAATGAAAGCACAAATCGTAAAACCTAGTAATTCGCCGTTCGCGAGCCCTATGATACTCGTGAAGAAGAAGGACGGCTCAGATAGATTGTGTGTAGACTTTCGAGCGCTGAATAAAAATACGGTCGCGGATCGGTATCCCTTACCCCTTATTGCTGACCAAATCGCGAGATTGCAGAGTGCGAGATACTTCATTAGTCTGGACATGGCTAGCGGATTTCACCAGATCCCCATTCATCCTAACTCGACGGAATATACTGCGTTCGTTACCCCCGACGGTCAATACGAATACGTGACGATGCCGTTTGGGTTGAAAAATGCACCAGCCGTTTTCCAGAGAGCCATTTTCAAGGCCTTAGGCGACCTCGCTTATTCGTATGTCATTGTTTATTTGGACGACGTTCTAATAATCGCCGACTCAATAGATCAAGCTCTAGAAAGGTTGCACACTGTACTAAACACTCTATGACTATAACTGTACTAAACAAACTATGAGGCATACTATTTAAGATTGTCATCGATTTAAAATCAAAGTATGAAAAGGATACTCTGGAGAGAGTAAAACACAGAATCATTCCAACTAAACATTCAGATCGTACCGACACCTAGGTATCGTCTTACAATTAAATCTCGGTCTCGAATGGATTAAAATGAAATACATACTTGCAGCTTCAACATCTTCAATATCGAGGAGATTCAAACTTTACAAATAAATGTAAATTGCGATGTAAAACAAAGCGATGTAAAAAGGGAAAAAGGAGGAAAGAAGGAACAGGGAAGCAAAGAGAAGAAACGAATTTTTCATTTTCTCGAAACTGGATCAAGTTTCAGGAAGACCATCCAAGTAATTGATGTCCTCTGTAATTATTTGTTAATCATGCGCGGAATCAGAACGATTCGACCTCGTTCCAAAGCAAATCGTTACTAGAGTAGAGACGGGAATTAATAATTCGTGTCAATTGTTCGATTGTGTTCACAAATTCAAATGCGGTTGAGTGGCGGAAACCATTTATAACACGTCCCATACAGCGTAGATCGCATACACGTCTTAGGATGTATTTTTGGTACTTATATATACTCTATATATATTCTTACTCTATATATACTTATATGTACTCTATATATATTCTCTATCTTAGATATACCATAAAATATTTCGTGAAATCGCGTATTCGTGTCTAATGTCAGGGATTCTCTTTCCACAAGTCTGCGTTTTCTATATTATCTTTCTTCCTTATCAGTAGGCATTCTCACAATTTGTGATTAATACCGCTCGTACAGGAATATTAGGTTTTTGACGTTGTAAAATTTCGCGTGAAATAATAATGCCTATATATTGACTAATTTATCAATTAATTAAATCCGTGTATATCAAGTTTTCTATAATTTAGTACTTTCGTGTAACCACAGAAATTTGATGCAATATAAAACTTGATTAAAACAGCGATTCGTTAGGAAACGAGAATAATGATGCAAATATTTTTTGTAGCCATTATATAGGATTTCGATGGCATAATTAATCAGTATCAACTTACCAGTCTGTAATGGAAGGATGAAAAGAAATGCTGGCGGTATACAGACCGCAATCATCATCATTCTCATGTAAAGTTTCAAACTGCAATACATGTTCCTAGTCGTAAGACGTAAGTCGTAAGAGCCGTAAGTAGCGACGAAAAGCGAAAAGAAATGCACAAGCCAGAAGTATCTGCAACAGAAATCAGAATACACTCGTTTTCGCATGGTTGGATCATTTTCGCGTGGGACTAACCTGATTGAACCTAACGCTGGATAATTGTGTTAGGGAAGTGATACATTTACACTGTACATGAGAGTGTGTGTGTAAGGGCCAGAGGGCGTCAAGGTCTTAGTGGAGACAAAAGACTGTTGCCAGATGTTAGAAGAATCTAGGATAGTCGGTTGGCAACAAGCGTGCGTGCAAGACGTTCTTCAGAGTGTAATATAGATGTATAACTGTTGCGTGGGAAATATAGTCAATTATTTGTATTCCCAAATCCTCGAATTTCCTTAACATGGTAGCAGAGCGTGGTTACTAGTTTTGCAAGATATTTAGTGCGTGGTTACGATCTTGCGAGTGAGTTTTCAGTAAAGAAAAAAAAAACTTTCAGAGGAACAAAATATACTTCGAGCACGTAGGAACGCTTGAGTAAGAAGAGAAAAAAAAGAAGAATCAATTAAAATGGAGAGATCGGAAATCATGATACCTATATTCGATGGTGAGGATTATGGAATGTGGAAGCAAAGAATCACGATGTTTCTCAAATATAAGGAATGCGAGGTTGTTACAACTAGAATGAAGAACGAAAGAGACGATGAAGACTGGGACAAAAAGGATTTGAAGGCGATAAATATAATTTATAGTGCAATATCGAACAGACAATTGGAGTATGTTAGGGAAGGAAAAACGGCGCATGATATAATAAAAAGGTTCGATGAAATGTACTTGAAAGAGTCGACGGCACTGCAGATCGTATGCAGAAGGAGATTGGAAAACATAAGACTGGAGAACTACAGTGATTCAGCATCATTCTTTAACGATTTCGAAAAATTAATAAATGAATTAAAAAGTGTGGGCGCACAAGTAAGTGAGAGGGAAAAGCTGAATTACATGCTGAATACGTTACCCGAAGAATACAGCTACATAGCGGACATAATAGACGCATTGAAAGAAGAGAATCAAACGGTAGCGTATGTGAAAAATAAAATGGAAATAACAGAGAAGAAAAATAAATCCAATCGAGGAGAAAGGCAAACCAACGCCTTTTCTGCAAAAAAGGAAGGATGCTTCAGATGTGGAAGATTAGGACACTTTGCGAGAGAGCGTCAAAATGGCGTCCAAGCGGGAAGCAGTAACGGCTATTGGCATGGGCCAACACGTGGTCGAAACAGAGGAAGAGGGAACAAAGGCAATACGAGCAGAGGACGTGGAAACTTTCATCGTCAATGAAGAACCGGCACGGGCGAGCATGGAAACTCAAGAGCAGGCATATGGACAGCAACGGCGCACTTAGTAAACAGCACCGAACGTAGTGGTATGAGTAAAAAGGAAAAATGGCATAGGATGCTAGGACACGTAAATTTTAAATATTTAGAGATTTTGGGTAAAGAGCAACTAGTGACTGGCATACCGAATGAATTTGAAAAGGAATTTTTGAAATGTAGGGTGTGTATAGAAAGCAAAATGCATAACTTACCTTTCAAAAATAATCGAACTAAGACTAGGGAAATAATGGAAATTATTCATACGGACGTATGTGGTTCCTTTAAGACTACCGGATTCAATGGAGAAAAATATTTCATTTCATTTATCGATGATTATAGTAAAATAGCTAGGATCTATTGTATAAAATCAAAAGATGAGGTCTTTGATTCTTTCGTACAGTTCGTAAATGAAGCCGAAAATTTAACGGGCAAGAGGTTAAAAATATTAAGATGCGATAATGGTAAAGAATATTTAAATAATCGAATTTATAAATTTGCTAGGGATAAAGGTATAAGAATAAATAATTGCCCAACATACGTACATGAATTAAACGGGACAGCGGAAAGGTATAATAGAACAGTGATGGACATGGCGCGTGTCGTGTAAAATTAAGGTAAAAATAAGGAACTTGTTAATTTCCGAAAAGGAGATTAAGTTCTTTTTATTTTTTTACTCAATTTATACAATTTTTTCGGTTCGCGATGATACACTTTCGATGCTTGGATTAGTTAAGAATTTCTTTATTAGACTGACTGGATGATTTTGAAGGGAGCATTTATATTCTTCCATTCGTTGGAGTGGGAGAAGGTTTTGTTTATACTTAGTGTAAAATTCGGAGAACGGCTGGAGTGATCGAATGCCACTCAGGCGGCTGAGAACGGGTGCTGACCGGACGGTCACACGCGATAAGGCGTTCAGAATTTCGGTTTGTTATATACAGTTGCTCGAATTTCGTCTGTGACATTCCCCCCTTCTTAGATTGAACTTGATCCCTCAAGTTTTCTTCAGAAGATTTTTGTGGAATCGGACTTGACGTGGCTTGAAAATTACAGCTGATTCCTCCTCTTCATCTGAGTGGTATGTGTTGGTTGGAATATAGATGTTGGGTGTTGAGCCCAGGGTGAGTGGTACTGGTGGGGCTGTCGCATTGTGGCTGTTGATTACAGTTTCATTTCGGCAGCAAAATAAATTGATACATAATTTGTTCGGTATACATTTCCTGATGCATTTGAATACCCCTATTTTGTTTAATCCATATATACCTAGTATGCCTAATGCTATGTACCCTAATATCTGGAGCGTGGTTAGTCCCCAATACTGTATATTTTTAATTCTGTGTTCGAAATTAAGAGTTTCTATCTCGTCGCCTATTTTATCGATCGTTGTTTTATAGCCTTGTAAATTATCTATTATTTTCGGTGCTCGCTCGAGTTTATCTAATAGATGAGTGAAACTATCGTTTGTTTTGAGCGCTAGGGTTTTTGTTTTGATTTCGTATATGACTTCGTTTTTTGTTTCGCCTATACGCATGTGTTCGTCTTTGTACAATATATCGCAAGAAGTGTTAGCTCTTATGATGGAAGGCTTGTCAAGTTTTTGTAAGGTATGTTTCGTTTGGCAAATTGTGTCTATTTCTATCGGATTTGCTGGTATCGCAATGTAACAGTTGCTAGTTTTGAGCGGTATAAAGCTAATGTCTTCAATCTTAAGTACAGTTATTTGACAATGTTCAATGTGTGGTTTGAAATTTATTATTTCGCTGCGACAATCGGTTCTTGAATTTCTGTCATGGATAGGTAGTGTTTGTTTGCATATAGTGGTTCCGGCTCGATTCTTACAAAGTTTGTTGATATACTCGATATCAGCGTTTATAAATGAAAGACCTGAAGTTAAATATATCTGATGTTCGACTACTGGAGCCAAAAATACTCCATTTCTTTTACTCGGGATAGGATATACTTGTAATATGTTCCATTCTGTGTTAGAGACTAAAGGTACTATGATCTTGAAAAATATTTTGTCATCTATTGTGAAGATTTTAAGATCACTGATGTCGAGTATGAATTGAAAATGTTCGGTTTGGGAGAAATCGCGGTGTTGTACATCTGGCTACCTATTGTCTTGGCGTAATTTTCTATGAATTCATTGGGGTCAAGTATTTGTGGACTAATTATTCCTTGTTTGCCTAATATCATGACGTTAAGTATTTCATCTAATTGGAAGTGTAAAGTTTGCATCGCGGTGTCGACTTTCATGATCATCTTAAGCATAGATCTATCGATATTTGCCTGCTGTTGTAATTTTAATATATCACTATATGATCTCTCTAAGTGGTTTAGGTTTTCTGAGTTTACAATTTTTCTAATAAGTGATGTTTGATTAGCTATTATGGTCTTGATTTTATTATTATCATCGAATAGTTTGTCCATATTTTTGTTTATGAGCGTAAGATCATCATCGTCGAGAGTCCCGAACAGACTTTTCGATACGGAACCTATGATGTTAAGCAAACCTCGTGTGCTCCGGGTATGTGTTAACGCTTTCAAGTGTTTTGCGAGTTGTTTTAGGTTATTGATGCGATTTTGTAATCCGCCTAACTCTTCGACGTATTGTTTGCTGATTGCACGTGAGTCTATTGTTAATTTATATGATTCTATTGCGCTTATCTGTTCGTATATGTCGCTAGTGTCTAATCCTACTATTACATTGGCAGTGTCGCTGTATAAATATCCTTTTCCTATGTTTTCTACGAATACAGAGTTTCCTTCTAATGGTGTAATATTTATTTGCGCGGATACTATTCCGGCAAAGAGGAGCGTCGACCTGGAAAGTAAGGTTTTAAACGATTACCGTGTATCTTTTTGTCTTGAATCAGATAGTATGGAGTACATACTTTATCAATCGTGTACGGTCCTAACCATTCCACATCAAGTTTATGCCTTTTATGATCGTTATGTATTAAAACGGAGTCTCCTTCTTTGAAAACTGATTGAGGTTTTATAATTTTACGTTTTTGATCGCGCTGATATCGCTGTTTACTTTTGATCAATGTTTCGCGAGCGTGTCAGAGTCTAGAGTCCCATTCCTTTTTGCGAAACGTGACTTCGTCTGCGTATGTGCGTTGGGGATTCTTGGATATCGTGGAGGGAAGATTGGCTTGGTGTCCGAATGTGAGTTCGAATGGCGTGTAACCAGTAGAGTCGTGTATCATTGTGTTATATGCAAGGCATACAAAGTTAAGTTGATCGTCCCATTCTTCATCCGAATTTCGCTGTATCGATTTTAACATGTCTGTTATTGCTGCGTGTGTCCGTTCTAACGATCCGTTACTTTGTGGGTGGAAGGATGTCGTTTTGATATGTTTGATTTTGAACGCGTCTTCGTACTGTTGCATTAAACTAGATATAAAATTCTGTCCGCGGTCAGTTAATATCTTTTTTGGAGCGGAAAAGATGTAAATGTAATGATTCAAGAGTGCGTTCCAAATTGTTTCCGTTTGCTGAGTTTTTAGTGGTACGAGTATTAAGTATTTTGTCAATTCGTCATGTATGGATAGAATGTACTGATTGCCTTTTTTCGTCTTTTTCAGTGGGCCTAATAAGTCTATAGCAATTTTATCGTTTGGTTCGAGGGGTGTGTCGGTGATACAAGGTTCTTCGCGCGGTCTGATACGTGTAGTTTTAGATGTTTGGCAGGTGTCGCATGATTCTATATGTTGTTGTATACGTTTCATCAAATCTGGTACTCTGTGCCGTTCACGAATGCGGTCGTATGTCTTTTGTATACCGGGGTGTCCTACTAAATCGTGATTTTCTTTCAATAATTCGTCTATTTTTTCGTCGCTATATGTTTGAATTGGTTCCCATGCAAAATTTAATTCTTTTACGGTGTCGTTCAGGAATAGTAAAATTTGTTTGATCGCATTCTTTTCGGTCTCTGTGAAACTGTCGTCGCCTATACCTATCTTTTCGTTTATATGAATAATTTCGTTTAATTTAGTTAACCATTCGATTCTGTCGTAATTTCCTAGCTCTGCTTTGGATAATTGATAGAAAGATTTACGGTTCGGAGTCATTTTGAGAATTTTGGGTAACGCGTCGGTAGATTTTTCCCAATCGTGATATTTTTTATCGAGTTCTATGTTCAAATTTTCGCGTCGTCTGGTCAGAACATGTATTCTAGATAGTGCGTCGGCTGCAGTATTATCTTTTCCTTTCGTGTATTCTATGTCGTATTCGTATTCTTCTAGTTTTAATCGCCATCTCATCAAGCGTGATGAGGGGTCTTTGCAATTCTGTAACCATTTTAGTGCTTGGTGATCGGTTCGGATGAGGAATTTCCGTCCTAACAGATATTGTCGGAGGCGTTTCACGGCCCATACTATTGCTAAAAGTTCTTTTTCTGTAGTGGAATAGTTTCGTTCCGGTGGGTTTAGAGTTCGCGAGATATAACAACATGGCTGTCCGTCCTGTGATAAGATTGCACCTATACCTTCGTTACTGGCGTCAGTCGTTAATGTGAATGGTTTCGCAAAGTCTGGGAATTTTAGTACGGGTGATGAACAGAGTTTGTCTTTTAATGTCTGGAATGCTTCCTCAGTTTTATCCGTCCAATGAAATGGTGTCTCCTTTTTTGTAAGTTCGGTCAATGGTTTCGCGATCTTAGAAAAGTTTCTGATGAACTTATGGTAATAACCTGCTAGTCCTAAGAACCATTTGATGTCTGTGGGATTACGTGGCTGTTTGAAATTGCTAACGGCTTCTAATTTTTTAGGATTTGGCTTTACACCTTCGGCGGTGACTATATGTCCAAGATATTCTAATTCTGGGTTGAGAAATTCGCATTTGTCCGGCTGTATTTTGAGTCCGAGTTCGCGTAGGCGTTGCAATACTATCGCGAGGTTGTTATTGTGCTCTTCAATCGACTGTCCGAATATTATAATGTCGTCTAAATATACGAAGCAATGTTTATTTATGAGTCCTCTTAGCGCGGTATCCATCATGCGTTGAAATGTTACAGGTGCATTCTTTAAACCGAATGGCATCCTATTGTAATGATAGTGTCCTTGTGGTGTGGAGAATGC